>NC_056733.1:809107707-809280207 GCF_019279795.1 Protopterus annectens | reverse complement strand
TGCATGCACTCCAGATAAAATATAGTGGAAGCAGCTTTTGAGGTACTGACTGCATGCATTTGTCATGGAAATCCACTTTCCAGCAAGTACACATCCCCAATGTCACACCAAGTATTGGTCTGCTGTCCAAGAGGTTTGGCCATCAAATGTGCATGCTTAAATACAACAGAGGCAGCCATGGCTTGCACACATCTTACATGACATGGCATGGGCCCCATACCCAAGAGGTAGCACCCATGAGCTGGACATGTAGCCATACCTCACCATTGCATATACCATGGCAAACAGTGCAGACAGTCATTTATGTGGCAAGGATGTATGGGATAAGAATGATGTAGGAAATAAACAGATGGCCATGCAAGACAGATGATGTCACGTGTAGAAAACTGGTCATACTGGGTGCCTAGTAAGATGCCACAACACTGAGGGTGTTGCAGGAATGTCTAGCAAATACTGGCTGTGCAGTACCCGTGTCAGCAATTGCCTGGACCCTGCAAATGTGTGGCCTATGGGTTAGGGTAATCAGATGTGACATTGTACCACAGGAAACATCAGCCAGGCCTCTCTACAGGTAGCATATGCATAACAGAAGAGGTCCCCAAAAGGCATGTGTTGCAATCTGTAGTGGTACACCAAGACCGCATTGGAAACCTACAGACAGTATCACATAAGATACATGTTCTGCGCAACCAACGCCTCACCCCCCTCAGGCCCACTATCCTCATCTGTACCGTGCCGGTGCCAGTGCACACCTGTATATTTGCCATTCATTAGCTGGGACTAGGCTGTTACATATGGTGTTCAGTGTTTGGGACACTGTAAACTGACACACATGTGTAGGCCATAGTTGTCAAGTATCTGCAAAAAGGCTGAAGGTGGGGAGGGTGTGCAATCATGACACAACGGTGCACTGCAGCAGGGATCCAAAGGATGCTATGAATGGCTGTATTTGCACACAGTCATGGTCAGGAACTGTGGCAGATGTAACCCTGACTCCACAGCAATAGTGACGGCAGTGTGTGAACTCCAAGGGATGTGCACATGAGTTGACCTTGCAATCATGCAGAGTTGGGGGGCATGTGTAGGGAAGACTGACCATATACTGGCAAATGTAGATGGCCCATGCTGGTATACACCTGCCAGGAATAGTGGCTGCTGTACTACACATAACAGTAGGTGCAACAAACCATCATGATAAGGGCATGCACACATATGCACCCCCAAAGTGTATGCATCTCAGTCAGCATCAGCACAACTAACAGATTTGTTTAACACTGCATTTGATAGTACATGACATATTTTACATATCAGGCTCATATAATCTTAACATATGCAGTAATGTGGTCCCATAGCATATCAAGGAAGAGAGCATCATATCAATAAGGGTGTGCACACTCCCCATAGCCATGGTAAGGTTTGATGGTTGTCATTATAATAGTATTGTATTGGTCATACAGGCACCACTGAAGATATTTGTAAATCAGACATCGGGCATTCACAAATTACATCTGTCCACATATCATCCCATGTATGTGTCGGACAAATACATAGGGGCTGTGAGCATTAGATCAGACATAACTGACACAGTAATACACATTCAGCAATGGTGTGTACACCTGTGAGGTATGGTGCACAGTACATGGCAGGTGCACAGCAATACTGTGTATGTGGGTGCAGTGTTTTCCAGGGGAAGGGGCATCACCTACTAACACAGCACATGCATCACACACATGTATACTGTTGCTAACATGGATTGACTATAGCTACACTGCATGCTGTTGAGAACCATATGCTATGCATGTTGGCAGATGGGTAATAGGAGGTCTGTGTGTATTATCTTTGTGCAACCTCACCTGTAAGTGTGTGTGTGTGTGTGTGTGTGTGTGTGTGTGTGTGTGTGTGTGTGTGTGTGTGTGTGTGTGTGTGTGTGTGTGTGTGTGTGTGTGTGTGTGTGTGTGTGTGTGTGTGTGTGTGTGTGTGGTGGGGGGTGAGTTTGGGGATTATTATGTCTGTAAGTGCAATCTGGTGGAGTGGAGGGAGGGTTGATGCATGTAGGGTGTGTGTGTTTGTGTGTGCTTATGTGTGTGTGTGTGTGTGTGTGTGTGTGTGTGTGTGTGTGTGTGTGTGTGTGTGGGTGTGTGTGGGTGTGTGTGTGTGTGTGTGTGTGTGTGTGTGTGTGTGTGTGTGTGCGTTTATGTGGGTGTCCATGTATGCACATGTGTGATTGTGGGGTTGTTCATATGTTAGCATTTCCCTTTGGAATCGTGCAGTGCATGGACATGGACTGACACGAGACACCAGAAATACTTGTCTGATATGTAATCTCAGGACAGCTGATAGTATAATAAGGTCTGTAGCATGGAACATGCATTGGGAGGGAAACTAGACACCAGGTATACTGTTAAATTTGCAATAAGCAGAAAGGTGAAAGACAACCCATGTAGACATCACTACAGATGCATTGTGGAATTACAAGACAACACCAGTGAGTGTATCCAAATATTACTGTTGCCCAAATAATAAGTTGATTGAGCAACAGATCTTGCCTCTACTGAACAATAGGTATGTATGACACTCCAGTGCGTGACATCATTGAGTGACCGTAGTAGCCCTTTATATATGGGAGCCATGCTCACGATGTCTGGACATACCCAGAGTAAACACTGGATGACAGCAGCGAGTCCTTGTAGAACCTACTCCAATCAAGTCAAAGATGTAATGGAGTAACAGGTCATGTTTTGTGATCACTTGCAGAGGGAATTAGAAGAATGGTACGTTAATGATTGGTATTAATGAGTGTATGTTTCTGAGTGTGATGCAGGATGGGGAACTTATGTGAATAAACCTGGGACAGTCTGTAAATTCAGGGACAGGTAGGCATTATGGTGGAATGTCAGGGTGTGTGTGTGCATATGTGTGTGTGTGTGTGTGTGTGTGTGTGTGTGTGTGTGTGTGTGTGTGTGTGTACTGTTAAGCAATGAAGTACAGGTCTTAAAGTGCATTTCTTGTTTTCCCCTCACAGGTGGCGAAGTGGGTCAGGGTCCCTCCTGCATGCAATCTGATGTTGGTGCCCATACAGACACTGAAAATGATGATAGGTGTGTTGAGGCACAGGCGGGGTTATCAGAGGCTGAAACTGCACCATCGTTTGACATCCCCCTGTTATCCACCCCATCCCCGCACACAGTCACAGTGCCTATACATACCCCATCACCAGTGGCCATAGCAGAGGGACAGTTGGCAGTTGGTGGCAGTGCACAGGACAGTGTGGTATCTATGGCTGCTGTGTCTGGACATAGCAGACATAGCCGGATGTCCAGCAGGGTACCACATAAGCAGATGTACTGGGGTGCTTGTGGGAGATCCACTGGTCATTGTGCTCCTGGCAGAAGTGCCACATCTGGTGCCACCAGATGCATGTTTCAGGCTGTCATGGAGGCGCAGTCACATATGGAATGGTATACCAGATAGGGTCTGAGACTGCAGAGGGCTGCTTTTTCATTTGTAAGTGACAACATCTGTGATCTTGCAGGTGCCACAGTGAATATACAGAGGACATGGATAGACAGTTGGGTGAGATGGTGGACCTCATCGATCGTGGATTGTCCATGATAGAGCATGTGGTGGAAGGGGTGGAATGGCCATGTGCACGTAGGTCAACAACACCAACATCTGGCAGGGGAGAATATCATATTGAGGCTTGTACCTGGCCATGCCCTTGGAACCCCTGGCAGGCACAGTTCTCATGTCTGTGGCTGGAGGTGGTGAACTGCACAGCCTGCCAGATATGGTCTGCAGCTGTCCAAGAAACACCTGTATAGGGCAGCCACATGGCAGAACTGTGTGCATGCATACCCACACACAATACAAGCACACCTAGGGCAACCCCATACCTACACACACCACATCACCATGCCCATACCAGTAACTTACAACCCTCACTCACACACATGGTGTCAAATGTATGGCCCACCCTAGGTCTCTGGCAAACCAACAACACACCCTGTGCATATGATGATACTAGTGCCACATCCCTGTCATCCATAACATCGATGCAGTGACGGGCTTATATGGTTCTGATGCACATGGTGACTGTACTACAGTGTACTAATGTACTGCTGTGTAACATGTTTTCAGCAGTAATGTTTAATGCTTACATGTCAGGTAGTGTAGCTATCCAGCCATGATGCATTATAGCAGTTGATAACACTGATTGATTGTGGTTTCCATAATGTTACCCATTTGTGTTGTAGGAGTACGTGTCAGCAGGAGGATGGTCTGCTGTCATATCTCAAAAGGGGTATGGCACTGTGGTGACACCATAGCTGTGCCATATCTTGGGTTGAAGACGTCACAGGTCTGTATAACAGTTACTGCCTGAGCCACATGGACAGATGACCCCCTGGGATATGTATGTTCAGCAACCTGAAGTTGATCACTCCCATACAAACACACTTTTACGTGGCAACACCGGGACTAGACCCCTACCTAGGTATGTATTGCTAATGATGTGTGTGGCTTTAATTGCACACACCACACAGCATTTAGGATGAGCTGTGTGCCAGGTTACATGTTACGTGCAGAACATCCCCAGGCATGTACAGTATGGTAATGTGGGATGTAAAGGTTGTATATGGACAATACATAGTGTAACATACCATCATATACACATTAACAAACACATAACAGTCAAACACACATCCAAGAGACCTGGGCCTATCAGTGCTAACTAACTTGTCAGTGTGTCCAATGTGTTACAGGTAGACTGCACACAGCACATGCATAACTGGGCTCGTTAGTGTTATCAGTTACCTGTATGGTTGATAGTGACAGTGGTTACCATACAGTGGTACGTGGGACATGTACCGGGGGTACCATAGTGTAATGATAGTATACTCAGCACCCACATCCCACTGTGGATATTGTATACACTGGAACCCATGATAACTCTCTGACATACCCACCATCAGACACTGACCAGGACTGCAATAAAACCCCTTGTCCATCCCAAGAGTGCTACTACAGGGAGATGCATCTAATGCACATGCCACAGACATAGTAGGGTGATGCATTGTCATGCCTCTCCTATGGGTAGCAACATCACTATCCCTAATAATGTGTGGCAATGTGTATTGTAATAGGAGTATGTGGCCTCTGAATGCTGTACCCTACATATATACACACATGCACACATACACACACTTGCCAGAACTCAGTGGGTATCCCATGGCTATCAACCCATTTGTACAACAGTGTTGCACTGGTTCTGCAAGGCTCAGGTAGCCCTTAGGGAGAGGAGCATAACAAGGTACATGTAATGTCTGGTACAGCAGCAGCCACATCTAACTATTGCAATGGGTGTTGTGGTGGGTATGAAGGGCCTCAGGGTATGCCCAACTACAGGTGAACTAACACACAAACACTGATATCCTTAGTAATGCACACGTACACATTTGTCAGTACTGGGGTGCATCGCTGCAGGTGTTCATAGGTGTGTACCTGGCTATTGTCCATGGAGAGATGGGAAGTGTAGGGGATGTGTGTACAGTGGTATCATGCCACCTGCCATGTGCCAGCAGGCAATCTATCTACAGACACCACTGTGGTGACCCTCAGGGTGAGTGACATACATCAGCCAATCCTCTGGGTGCCTCCTGTGAATGACCGGTGAGGTGCTCCCATTGACATGTATGCAACATGTATTACATAACATGGTTAGTGTCTATCTTGGAGACCTGTACCCAAGCATGTTCTGTTGACTTGGTAGTGTAGTGGAGGTACTCCTTGCATGTGGTGCATACAGGGTGTTGTATTCTATCTGTGCCAGTTATAACACAGCTGGGCAGACATGTCAGTGTCAGTCAAGCGTAGGTTGTTTGTACGTATCCAAGCTGGATACCTGAAATCTGCACATCTGTACAGGGACTGACAGACATCAGCTCACCAACTAGCTATGCAGTAGGATGAATGTGTTGACAGAGAGACGTCTGACACTGATAGGTATGCCATTACTACATGTTGACAGCCCTCACTGACGTGTTATACAGTCAGTAGTCGACAGTTAATTTCCACATGTCAGATCATTATCCAGTAAGAAATATATAATGTGACACAGCTCACACAACAGGAACATGACAGTGAGGACTCAGAGTCCATCTATGCATGCAGGGGTATTTGTTGCCAGTACTACAATTAGCAATCTACTCTTGCTTGGGAAAGCACTGTCAACAGTAGTAATGTCATGATACACTACATGCCAGTGTGCCAGCACATAACCTGGGATACTACCCTTGTATGTAACACATTCACATGGATAAGAGTGTTGTACAGGTCATATATACTCAAGTGCCCCAAACAGGAGAGTCACGCCCCTTGTTACTGTAATGACAGCACATAGACTCATGTTATGCACATGGCATTAAATACACCTATTACAGATGTCATTACCATGCTATGTTATCAGACTGGGATGTGAGCACAGGTTACCAGGGCTGAGCCATGCTTAGCAGGTGTCAGCATTGCTGCAATATAACAGTTAAGCAGATTTGCACACTGCCAAGTGAAGCCAACACGGTGTAAGCACCTGTATGTTTAACAGTAGCTTATCACAGCTTAGCTTCACACAAACCCACACAAACACACTTAAAGCTGCTCAAAACTACCTTAACCACTCTGTATCCAACAACCCTTGTTATGCCCAGCAACAAACTAAACCGCCCTTGGAGGTCTTGAACGCAGGGCCCTGTACACTATAGTCACAACAATTAACCATTACGCTATGACAGCTGTGAAGACAGTTGCTGTTTTTCCAATACATCTGTCAGTAGACATATTGAATAGTATTGAACAATTGATGTAATTTCTACAATTGTATAATACATGTTAGTGATGTTACTGTTGCATCACATATGTTATTATATCTATACATACACATATCAGATACATACAGTATGATACATCTGGGAAGGTATACATAACAGTAATGTTTACACATGACAAGGATATGGATATATACATATACATATGTAAATATATGTCTACATGCACATCCACATATATAGTTATATATATGTATTTATACACATCTGTATAGTGCATCATATATATGCCCATTTATAGATCTCTGTATATATATATATATATATATATATATATATATATATATATATATGTGTGTGTGTGTGTGTGTGTGTGTGTGTATGTATATATATATATATATATATATATATAAATGTGCATCATATATGTACATATATATCTATTTATGTCGATATATATGTAGATATCTATAACTGTATGTACATATATATCTATATATCTGTATATGTGTAGACATATATGGATTTGTATATGCATAAATATGTATATTATATATATATATATATATATATATATATACACGCATATATATATATATACACGCATATATATATATATATATATATATATATATATATATATATATATATATATATATCCAAAAAGCAATAAACCCAAAGATGGAGAAAAATAGCAGCAGCAATAAATCCACAGAAGTAAATCCACAAGAAAAGATCCACATAAAACGTTAATAGTGCTGGATAAAACACAAAACTTCCAAGAAACTTGCTGGATAAGACACAAAACTTCCAAAAACTTCCAAAAATTTTTAATACGTAAGCGTTCAGGGTAACCACTTCCTCAGACGTTATAAAAACAGAAAAAGCCAGTAGGCTTTTATACACATCATTTCCTGTAGCAGCTTATGTTACACATCATTTCCTGTAGCAGCTTATGTTACACATCATTTCCTGTAGCAGCTTAAAGCAATACGCTCCAAATAGTACATGATGCATAAATAAAAATCGCATAAATAAAATCACAATCAATCTAAGATATGTGACCATATAAAACTAACAGGAAACAATATGGTTATAAAACATCAAGAACTTCAAAAGTATCTATTCAAATGTATAAAACCCCCCCAAGTAATCTTAGCCTATAATAATAATTGATCATAAAAATAATCAAAGTTAAAATGACAAACTACAAAAGAAATGCATATAAACTCACTTAAACGGACTAACCCTGGGAATAGAACAATGGATCATGTAAATGATCCAAGTTGCATTACAAAATAGATGAATACAAACTCACTTAAGTGGTCTCGCCTTAAGGGCTGGTTTGAGGGGCACATAGTCATTAAGTCCCAGTCCCCTATGTGCTGCCAGACGCAGAATCCATCGTAATTCTGCCTCCTCAGTAAGATTAACTATATCACCGCCCCTAATACTAACTGATTGAACATATAATACCTGGAACATAAAAATGTGGTCTGGTCCTTCCAAAAGGGTGTGTTTGGAAAGTGGGCTATGGGTCTCCTTTCTATTCAGACAGTAATAATGGTCACGAATACGTTCCCTCAAAGACCTATTGGTCTTGCCGACGTAAAACTTAAAACAAACTCGGCAATGGGCAATGTAAACAACATTACGTGTACAGCATGTAGAACTACATCTAATTTCCCATAGTCTACCAGTGTTTGAACTTCTAAAATATCTGGACTCATCTATATATGCACATTGTGGGCATGAACCACACTTCTTAGTGCCTCTGTCCAAAAAATGTGGAACTAAAATATCATCAGAAGGTGATAGAACAGGGAAACATAACATTTGTTTCAAATTCTTTAGATTGCTATAGCTATAATTCGGGCAATTACCCACAATGTCCTTGGTATGCTCATCTACCAAGAGCATACCCCAGTTATCCGAAATAGCACGTTGAATTGTTCGTATGTTGTCGCTATAAGGCAAGACTAGCGATAGTTTTGAATCACTCACATTCTTAAGACCTCTATCCCATGCTTCAGAAAAATAAGGTTTACCTTTATTACTTCTACTCCTACGCGTGTATGAGCAAATATCTAGTAGTTCACCCGTATGATACCCCCTTTTAACAAAATTGTCCTTCAGTCTATCCAACTCATCACAAAATGATGTATGATCAGAGCAAAGCCTAGAAGTCCTAAGTGTCTGTCCAATTACAATGTTACGAAAAGTGTTGGGATGATGCATACTATCCCTAGACAAAAACCCCGGTCTATAACAGGGTTTCTGATAAAGCTTGGTACTCAACTGTTCACCAGACCTAAATATCGTAGTATCAAGATAATTGATAGAGTAACGAGAACTATCTAAAGTAAACCTCAAAAACCCTTGCATCTTTGATTATTTTTATGATTAATTATTATTATAGGCTAAGATTACTTGGGTGTTTTTATACATTTGAATAGATATTTTTTAAGTTCTTGATGTTTTATAACCATATTGTTTCCTGTTAGTTTTATATGGTCACATATCTTAGATTGATTGTGATTTTATTTTTATTTATGCATCATGTACTATTTGGAGTGTATTGCTTTAAGCTGCTACAGGAAATGATGTGTAACATAAGCTGCTACAGGAAATGATGTGTAACATAAGCTGCTACAGGAAATGATGTGTATAAAAGCCTACTGGCTTTTTCTGTTTTTATAACGTCTGAGGAAGCGGTTACCCACGAAAGCGCTTACGTATTAAAAGTTTTTGGAAGTCTTTGGAAGTTTTGGGTCTTATCCAGCAAGTTTCTTGGAAGTTTTGTGTTTTATCCAGCACTATTAACGTTTTATGTGGATCTTTTCTTGTGGATTTACTTCTGTGGATTTATTGCTGCTGCTATTTTTCTCCATCTTTGGGTTTATTGCTTTTTGGATTTTACATTGGTGTTTGTTGGGTCAAGTTCTGTGACATTTTTTCGATGGAGGAAGCAGCCGATAATAATGGAGCTACACCAGTTGATTTGTGCAATGATGCACCTTCTACTAAACGATTGCGAGGGTTGTTGAATGACATAACTAATCCTTTGTTGGCGTCTGATATGACAATTACGCCAAAAGGTAATACTAACATTTTATCTGTTGATAATGAAATCATGGTCAGACAGTTGAAACGCGATATTGAAAATAACTTGTATAGGTTTAAGAGGCTTCAATGTCAACGTTACCATCTTGAAGCCAGTGTTCAGAATAAAGTTATTCCGAGGGGTTTACGCGTTTTAAACATGCCCACTTATGGAAATGCGTACCCCGATTTGCTTGTAAGGTGGCAGCATATTAATCTCTCAGCTAGCAATGCCTATCTACAGCTTCTTATTGATTTTTTCAAGCCTATTGAAGTGGAATTAACTGTGGCTATTGTAGAGCAACAAACAAAGTTAACTAAATTGTATGGCATTGATCAGACATGTTTTCCTGCATGTCCTTATGGACAGAATAACTAGATATAAGAGCAATTTACTTTCCATCAAAAAGAAGAAATTACTCAGGGACATGGACGATTTTTCTAAAAATAATGTCTTTGTCTGGCCGAAGGCTGCCACTACCAACAGCGAGCATTCAGCTATTAGTAATAAAAGAGAATCTACTGCTGTGCCTGAACGAACCATTGATACAACGCAGTCTAAAATGGCTAATAGAGAATCCACTACCACTGTGGATTTGAATGTTGGCAGAACTGCTGCAACTAATTCATCAAATTTGAATGATGAGTTAGTGTTATGTGATAAGTTGCTGGAAGGCACTGATAGACCTGGACTTGTCACTTCTATGTATTTCACTCCGGCTGAAACAACCAACACAGTGCATACTCCTATTACTGATGACGGTATACAACGCACTAGTACCGTCGTTCGACGTAAGATTCAGCTAGATAGGCTACAGGTCGGTAGAATTGATGATACTGACCCTCCTGCTGTTCCTCTTCCGATTAGGTCGGGAAGGAAGCGTTCTATTGACCAAGATTTTTTAAGGGGAGCAAAACGAAGGGAACCAAGCAGGGACAATCAGAGTCACTACTACAAGAGAACATGGACACACAGTCATTAGTTGTTAACTTATCACGTCATACTTTGACAACAGATGAATCCAATGTCCTAAATAGGGGCCTGGGATTTGTGCCCACTACGTCAATGGACATTAGTGAAGCTTTGTTATCTGTAAGGCTGTTTGTTAGGAATGTTTGTCTGAAACTTGCCTTTAATAATACCACCAGTAATAATAGCAGTATGTTTAAAAGGAAGAGCTTATATAATCCTCATTTGCAACCTAACTTAGAGGTATTTCTGAAAGCTGTAGAGAATGATTTGTACGACACTTATAGTGACTGTAGTTCTTGCTGGACAACAATTTATCCCGAGGTGAATGTAAAGCCTTGGAGGACCTTAAACGCAATGACACCATCATTATCCACCCTGCAGACAAGGGTGGCTCGATTGTGGTTTTGGATAGACAGTTTTATTTACAATCCATGATGGACATGCTTGGAACAGATGCATATGAGCAATTATCATTTGACGATGTTAATGGTTTGGTATCAAGTGTACATAATATGTTGATAGAATGCAAATCTTTGAATTTGTTGACTAATGATTTATTCAACTATTTTTATGTTGAGTCTCCGTTGATTCCCCGTATAAATGGACTCCCTAAAGTACATAAGAGCTTAATAGCTCCCCCTTTCAGACCCATTGTTGCTGGGTCTGGTTGGATAACCGAACCCATTTCTATCTATTTGGACTCCAAACTGAAAGAAATATTAGCACATTTTGATTATGTTTTGAAAGATACGGGCCAGTTCCTAAGTGATTTATATAGTACTGCCACAGGGTTGGGATGCTTGGATGGGATCATTATGGTAACTATGGATGTGGTGTCGCTCTTTACTTGCATACCCAACAAGGAGGGTATTGAATTAGTCAGGGGCTTAATGTTAGCCCATAAGAACATCACTGAAGTGGATTTGTTATGCCTTCTTCTTGAGACTGTTTTAGACAATAATATCTTTGTCTTTGGTGATAAGTGTTTTAGGCAAGTACGAGGAGTGGCAATGGGCACTAGTTGTGCCAATTCTTACGCCAATTTGGTTATGGCAGCATGGGAGAAAGAGGTCATGTTGGTACACCCCTGCATCATCTTTTACAGGCGTTTTGTGGATGACCTCTTTCTCCTATGGAATGGCACAGAAGCCATGTTACATGATTTTTTGACTCATATTAATCAGATGCAAGGGTTTTTGAGGTTTACTTTAGATAGTTCTTGTTATTCTATCAATTATCTTGATACTACGATATTTAGGTCTGGTGAACAGTTGAGTACCAAGCTTTATCGGAAACCCTGTTATAGACCGGGGTTTTTGTCTAGGGATAGTATGCATCATCCCAACACTTTTCGTAACATTGTAATTGGACAGACACTTAGGACTTCTAGGCTTTGCTCTGATCATACATCATTTTGTGATGAGTTGGATAGACTGAAGGACAATTTTGTTAAAAGGGGGTATCATATGGGTGAACTACTAGATATTTGCTCATACACGCGTAGGAGTAGAAGTAATAAAGGTAAACCTTATTTTTCTGAAGCATGGGATAGAGGTCTTAAGAATGTGAGTGATTCAAAACTATCGCTAGTCTTGCCTTATAGCGACAACATACGAACAATTCAATGTGCTATTTCGGATAACTGGGGTATGCTCTTGGTAGATGAGCATACCAAGGACATTGTGGGTAATTGCCCGAATTATAGCTATAGCAATCTAAAGAATTTGAAACAAATGTTATGTTTCCCTGTTCTATCACCTTCTGATGATATTTTAGTTCCAAATTTTTTGGACAGAGGCACTAAGAAGTGTGGTTCATGCCCGCAATGTGCATATATAGATGAGTCCAGATATTTTAGAAGTTCGAACACTGGTAGACTATGGGAAATTAGATGTAGTTCTACATGCTGTACACGTAATGTTGTTTATGTTGCCCATTGCCGAGTTTGTTTTAAGTTTTACGTCGGCAAGACCAATAGGTCTTTGAGGGAACGTATTCGTGACCATTATTACTGTCTGAATCGAAAGGAGACCCATAGCGCACTTTCCAAACACACCCTTTTGGAAGGACCAGACCACATTTTTATGTTCCAGGTATTATATGTTCAATCAGTTAGTATTAGGGGCGGTGATATAGTTAATCTTACTGAGGAGGAAGAATTACGACGGATTCTGCATCTGGCAGCACATAGGGGACTGGGACTTAATGACTATGTGCCCCTCAAACCAGCCCTTAAGGCGAGACCACTTAAGTGAGTTTGTATTCATCTATTTTGCAATGCAACTTGGATCATTTACATGATCCATTGTTCTATTCCCAGGGTTAGTCCGTTTAAGTGAGTTTATATGCATTTCTTTTGTAGTTTGTCATTTTAACTTTGATTATTTTTATGATTAATTATTATTATAGGCTAAGATTACTTGGGTGTTTTTATACATTTGAATAGATATTTTTGAAGTTCTTGATGTTTTATAACCATATTGTTTGCTGTTAGTTTTATATGGTCACATATCTTAGATTGATTGTGATTTTATTTATGCGATTTTTATTTATGCATCATGTACTATTTGGAGCGTATTGCTTTAAGCTGCTACAGGAAATGATGTGTAACATAAGCTGCTACAGGAAATGATGTGTAACATAAGCTGCTACAGGAAATGATGTGTATAAAAGCCTACTGGCTTTTTCTGTTTTTATAACGTCTGAGGAAGCGGTTACCCGCGAAAGCGCTTACGTATTAAAAGTTTTTGGAAGTCTTTGGAAGTTTTGTGTCTTATCCAGCAAGTTTCTTGGAAGTTTTGTGTTTTATCCAGCACTATTAACGTTATATGTGGATCTTTTCTTGTGGATTTACTTCTGTGGATTTATTGCTGCTGCTATTTTTCTCCATCTTTGGGTTTATTGCTTTTTGGATTTTACATTGGTGTTTGTTGGGTCAAGTTCTGTGATATATATATATATATATATATATATATATATATATATATATATATATGTGTGTGTGTGTGTGTATACATATATATATATATATATATATATATATATATATTTATATATCTATATATATATATATCCATATATGTATGTGGATATGTATATGTCTATATAGCTATATAGATATATGTATATATATATATATATATATATATATATATATATATATATATATTTACCATATGTCCAGAACATGGAGTGGAGTCATACCTCAGCACCAATAGTCTCAGCCTCTTAGTGCAAGAGGATGTCATATATGTATAGCAGGTATATATGTAGACTGTTGCTACTGTAACAGGGTTTGTCTTAACAGACATGTTGTGTGTGGGAGGTCACATCTGCTATTGACATGTACACCATCAGTTACTGACAGACATCCTAAGGACATCATAGCACAGTACCACTAATAGCACAGTAATGATCCTGTGGACAACAGCAGAGATATGACCAATATATGTGGACAGTCTGACACACTCTGGTCAGTCCAGAGGTATACACAGATCCCCTTAGTGTGAGACATGTGGACCTAGCCTAGCAATGTGGATGTTAACAGCCATGTACATGGGTATATCACGTAAATACTGGACTACATATGCCCACACAGTTTAAGCATTCACACACTGCTGTCTGTCCTGACACATAATAACTGGTGGTGCAGAGGACACATGGCCACATACTACCCAGTAGTTAGTGACATACACCTGTACAGCATCCCACAGCTTTGTCAGAAATACACAACAGTTATGGTTGCCCCGGCAGCAGTACATCTTGCAAATATCTGGACATAATATCACACTGGGTAATTACACTAAGCTGCTAGGCATGTAACAAAGCCCTGTGCAAACTACAGGCAGACTGCCACAACACTGGTCTACATTTTGTATGGGGGAATACACATGTACCTGCAAATATAGCAGGCATGTCACAGCAAAGAGTAACAGACACCTGTGGGAAAGTGCATGCCCACAACCATTGTGAATATAGCCACAGCCACATATGGTGCACAGGCTTAATATTACACTATATGGACTGTCTGATCAACACCATCCTCATATGTGCCACTCACACACTAACCCTACATATACTAGGTCACAACACAGTGTGGTACAATACCTGTCTGTGGTATGGAACATGTGTGTGGTTGGCCCTACACACATGTGAGCCGACAGGGTACCATACACTGGAGCAGCATGTAACATGAGATAGAACAAGACCAAGAACAATGACATCTGCCACAATCTGTACACAGGCCAAGATACGTATTTGCAATACACATAGTGTCAACAATCACCATAAGTACACAGACCCCACCACTGTACACACAACCACAGAATTCCCAGGTTATGTCCTCAGAAATAACCCCTACTATACATAACATGTCTAGCAGTCTCATATCTGACTGGCTTGTTATCAGATGTGATGTCAATACACAATGGTGTACAGAATATATGCACCTCTTACTGCATGACATTTGTACTAAGGTTGACAGACTTGTGGCTGGAGATACAAACACTGGGCCAATATTGGCATGTTGCTGTGATACCCTCATACATTTACTGTTGTAACAGGGTTTGTTGTGACATATGTCCTAAAAGGGATATGAAGTCAGTAACTCTCATGGCTGTCAACATGTACTGACTGCAATCCTCAGACTATGCTTCTGGAGTTCTAAAATAGGTGACCTGTGAGTAATACAAGACACATAAGACTTCAAACACTGGCCAGTCTGCAGATAACCCTACAGGCGGGTGTTTCCTCAAACACCTAACACTGTCATGACAGGTATTAAATCATGTAGACCAGCCATATCCACACAAACCTTGTTAAACCAACATTACTCCAAAGGCAGAAAAGCAACACTAACATTCTGTAGTCATGTCTGGAACATCCCCCTCCTGTTTGTTGGCCTGTCTCCACAGTGCATGTTGTTAGAGGTATATCCCACTACCATCTGTGAAGCTGTTTGTCAAACACTGACATGAAGTCCTACTCACAGTGAATGAAAAGAGCCAACACTCACATGATTTTCCTTGTTATAGGAGTGTGTTTCCATGCAATTGGCTATGGGAATGTTACCACAGCTGTCCCACATGCAATCAGCTAGTGGGGGACTCCAATTCATGCAGAGGCCATCAGCTATTCATGAGTATCCCTTACAAAACACAAGCTGCTGCCTAAGCAAAGCAGGTGCACTTCTCCACATCCACCAGAGAGGGAGTGAGAGAGACAGACAGAGACAAAGTAAGACAAGGAAGGGGTGGTAGAGTAAAACCTAAGCATGTTTGTATCACACACTTACCAGTACGGGGTTTCAAACCCCTGCTTGAGTATGTATTGCTATCACCTGTCCATGCAGTTATTGCATGCACCACAGAGATCATATGTTGGGAAGCTGTCCAAAGGTATATTCGATGGTGATTGACATCCACAACAGTGATAAAGGAGGGATAAGGTAGGTGTAGTACATGTGCCTGTCGACATGCACAGGTGTCAAGGTCGACACAGCCATTCTCTCTCAGGGACTCACACACATTATCACAGTTGGCAGGGTCAGGCTTAGACTTCCTAACTAGCTAGTTTGCCACAATACAGTAAAACGCAGGTATCACATGCACCACAGGGGTTATCAGGATGATATATGGGCAAAGGGTATGCCAAGGGTGTCTGACATCAGAAGGCATGCTTCAGTAGGCCAATGGGAGGAGTAATGAGTGTGAATGGCGTCCAAATCATTATACTCCACACACACTGACACAGGTTGGCAGTACTGACATGCATGGGTGCATTGATTCACAGGTGTGTAGTGGTTGACTGTGCCAGAAGGCTGTATAAGGCTAGGTAAAGGGTATACCTTGGCATCAGACCACATGACAATGGTCTGCTGTGTGGCTCAGTGGTGTAGTGTCTGGATTGGCCCACACAGGTGGGTATTGTATTCACCATCCAGTCATCTGGGTTACTATTGTGGGTGGCCAGTGCTGTGCAATGCTTACCATGTATGTGTTCTATAGTTCATGACATGGACGGTGTCTGGGATGTGAACACATCCCACATGCATGTTTTGTGACATGTGGAAGTGCACCTGTGGTGTCTGAGGCATGTTGTGTACACAGATTGTTATAATCAGATGTGCCATTCCTGGCCTCATGTGGTGAGAACTGGCAATGAACACCAGGTTGACTCTGCACCTACATTGACAGCATGATACAGGTATTTCCTGGTGTCAGTGGCATCTGTCCCTACAGGACATGTGTATAAGGCATGGTATGTCATTTGTGGGTTACATTTGCTGGCTCTACAGTTGTTGCAGGCGTCCAGTGGGGAACATAGTGAAGGAGCACTGTATGCATCTATCTGCCTATTGTAGGGATGGGACAGGGTGCCATGCCCTATGTAGTCCACTGCAATCACACCATGGTTACTATCTGTGGGAAATATGCAGGGAACTACCAACATAGTGGTTATTGCCTAGCCGAGTATGTTTGTGTATGAGACACGGGTTGAGAGTGTTCTCTGGGTAATGCAAGAACTGCATATATTGTTTGCCAGGCCTTGATGTCACATGTAGGGGTATGGATTGTCTATCCCAGCCTCTCTGTTGTTTGACATCTGTTATCCTTGTAAGGTGGACATTGTGACATATAATAGGCCCACCATATAAGAAATTTGCAAAACCCACTTCTCAATGAGTCCAGTTGTTACACACTCAAAGCCACATCCACACAGGATACAAATGAAAAACACGCACACACACACACACACACACACACACACACACACACACACACACACACACACGCACACACACCAAGTATCACAGTTGCCGTGTCTGGGATTATAACTCCTACCTAACTAGTACATCACACTACAGCATTACACAGTTATAGGACACACCACAGAGATTACTGGGCTATTACTTCCCCAAATGTGTATTTCAAGGTGAAAACATCAGCAGGTTTGCCATAGTAAGGCAATGGGGAGTGCAGTGTGTGTGCATGGGCCATAACCCATTCATCTACAGGCAGACACACAACACTCAGGCACACACAGGTTTATATTCCACAGGTATGTGTATACAGCTGCTAGATGACTACTGACTTGTACAGTCATGTTACACAGTTAGCACAAGCACCACAGACATTATAGTGCTGCGGGATACTACAGGCAAATGTCTACAGAGATTGACATTTGCACATCATGTGGTTTTGCCAACTGGATGTGTGCTGGGTGGGACAGGCCTCATGATGGGAGGATCTGTGTCACTGGCACTCTCTTCCACACATCTATGTACGTGTATTTTTGGCCTATTATAGTGCATTGTACTTGGATATATGTGTGTAATCCTATTTAATGTGTGTGCAAAGCATGACTGGAGTGTATGCACTAGCATCTGTGACTGTCAGATATGTATGGTACATTGTTGTTCCAAGACATGGGTTTCATTTCTGTTAAGTGTGTGAGCATGCCCAGTATGACCTTCTGTATTGAATGTGTGAATCTATTCCAGGTAGATTATACTCCAGTGTAGAGTTTTGTGTTTTACACCTACAGCTAGCAAACTGTTTCTGTAGGATATCTGTAGATCAGTTGACAATATGGGGTCAAAATGGGCAAAGGATAGTGGGTTACTGTAGGTAATTGTGTCTGTACTGCTTCTGCTACATGGTCCTGGTGTTAGCAGAGATATTCAGACATACGTACTGTTTTACACTGTGATGTTTTATGTCATCAAGTGCTGTCAGGTATACATATTTGCTTGCAGTGATGTCTTCAGGAACACAGGGTGAATGCAGCTGTGTCCAGTATTGTGGTCAGCAGCCTACATATTCTTGCACAATCATGCCATTCTGGAGGGGAAGCTGCAGACACTTGCTGCTGGGTCTGTGTAAATGGCTCAGCACCTTGGTACAGTGGTAGCAGAGGATCCCATGCTTGTACATCCATCGACGTGACAGTATGATCATATCCTGCTGTGGCCATACCTCACAACTGTACAGATTCACACAGGTTACCCAGAGGCAAGGGTCATAATTCGGGACATTATCCCTTTACATTGTGGTTTATGAGCAGGTTTGTAGCCACCCATTCTTGTGTTTGCAGCCAGGGATAGTATGTGCACACGGCTGTGTTGTGGACTTCACACACTTCATGCTGCGCATGCTCCTACCCCCCTCTATTATTCTATCCTCTTCCATACATTATGCAGACATTATCTGGTATGTTCCCTATAGTTATCACCTCATCCCAGCAGTAATGTGGTGTTGGTCCACAGTTCATGCAGTAGGACATGGTGGACATGTTACTGTGATTTGTCCACATGTCCTTGCATTTGGGTTCTGTGGACTGTGTTATGTTGTTATTTGGGAGTCCATGACATAACATAAATTGGCAGTACGGGTGAGACACAGGCCTTTGGCAGAGGACTGTAGGCCATTTGGTAGTGATGCAGGCCAGCTGTAGCAGGTCGTTGTATTCTGTGACTCCTACATTCCCAGACTGCAATACACTATATTTCCCTGGGATGACAGGGTAGGTGTTCAAGGTGTTCATGTCAATACTTTATGTCATTATTGATCCAGTGGCGTGGATGCTGGCAGGGTGCTGCTTACTGCTAGGAACACACTTGCATGGGACACCTGTTCTGCATGCTGCATTCTTTAGCTATTGCCATACAGAGGTGGGGGTCATATTGTACTCATTCCCAACAGCAGGGATAAGACTGGAGAGATACCTGTGGGTGGTGGTGGGGTGAGCTGGGTGCATGTGTGCTATGGACACTACTTGCATCTGACTCACAGATATGCATGGGACATTTCACTTATGCTGGCTTGTGCAGGGACATCAGCTGTTTCTCAATACTTCATTCCTATGACCTCTGTGGTCTGCCAGTGTTTGGCCAGATGATATTGGTATTCCCTACTACAAGCCCAAACAATGTGCTGCTAACCTATATGTACAATTCCAAGGGTGTGTCCATTTTACAGTTTCATATTATACACTGTCTGTCTGTGGTACTTCCCCCCTGTGTACTGCTTGTATGTCTGGGCCCACATTCATGCCATGTCCATCTTTCAGATGGTGACACATATTACTTCCAAACATTTACTATGGCTTATTGCTGGAATGTGTTTTGCTGGGTAGCATTGTGTTTGGTACTGCAGTTGTGAGAACTTGGCCCTGTCATCGGCAGTACTGGGCAATGGCCACCAGGACAAACCTCACCATGCATACATACATACTGACCCCCTCACACAATATATGACACACACCAACCTAACACACACAGTCCTGCATATTGTACACATGCTAATATCTATCCTGCTACCATGGCCAGCTCAGGTAAGCTGTGCTCCACTGTTATTATACCTACACATACATGTTACTACATTTCTACATAGGATGGGGGGGGGGCACACCTGACTTTTACTACATTTCTACATAGGATGGGGGGCACACCTGACTGTTACTACATTTCTACATAGGATTGGTGGTCACACCTAACTGTTACTGCATTTCTACACAGGATTGGAGGGGGCACACCTGACTGTTACTACATTTCTACATAGGATTGGGGGGGCAAACCTGACTGTTATTACATTTCTACATAAGATTTGGGGGGGTACACCTGACTGTTACTACATTTCTACATAGGATTGGGAGGCACACCTGACTGTTACTACATTTCTACATAGGATTGGGCGGCACACCTGACTTACTACATTTCTACATAGGATTGGGGGGAGCACACCTGACTGTTACTACATTTCTACATAGGATTGGGGGGCACGCCTGACACTTGTACACATTTGCTATGACTGTACTGGTATTGTAGGTACTCTATTTCATTCTGTATTCTAACCTATCATGCTGACTAGAGGTATATCAGTGTATTACAGGTCTTAAGTTTGATTGATCTACATTTCAGTTTCTGACTTCTTACCCTTCAGAACTATCATTCCACTGCCTGACCTGTTGTAGTCTGTCTGTGTAGGTCTGGGGGGGAATGTTCTCCATAGCTGTCAATCATAGGCCTTAGCACAGCCTTTGTTTGTGTTTGTCTACACCTGTCCAGCTGGCTGAGACTGTTGTTGGGTATATGAGCCTCCCTGACTGGCATGTGTGTGTCCTATGGACACACATATGGCCCAGCACATTTCTTGTAGTGAGTTTTGTCACCTTGTCTAGTACTGGCGACTATGGTGACACCAGTATTTGTTATAGATCTCATGCTGCCACTATAGGTGTCTACTATCTGCTGGCATCCCATTCAGCTACCTGATTCCCTTGCATGGTCACATCCATACCATAGATACAAGTAACAACACATACTACTCCGTTCGGCAATTGGTAGGAAGAGTGACTTACCTTGTGGCTGTGCCAGTATTGAGGACGGGTGCTGGAGGGCTGACTATGTCAGATGCACATAGTACACTCCTTATACATAGTTAAGCACAGGTAGTGTCATGTTTGTCATTCCTTTTACCGTATGTGTGAGTCAGAGAGAAGTGTCAGTCCCTGGGTCCCTACCGTGTCATTGTATGTGCTATGCGTTGCCTCCTTGCCAAGGCCTGGGCATACTGGACATGCATCCTTCTGCCTACTGGGGCAGGCTCAGGTTGTTCCTCATCTGAGTTACTCTGTGCCTGTGCAGGCCTTGGCAATGGTGGGGGATTGTGTGGCCCTGCCCCATGCTGTTCCTGCTGCAGCTGTTTCTGCAGGATCATATTATGTAGCATGACACATATGATGACAATTTGGGTACATGTAGTTGGTGAGTAATGCAAGGCTCTACCAATGTGCACAGGCACTGGAACTGTGACTTGAGCATCCCAAACACATGTTCTATTATTATTCTGGTCTGTGTGTGTGCCTCAATATGGAGTTCTGGTTCGGGTGTGTGTGCATTTCTGATGGGTGTCATCAGCCACGGCTCCAGTGCGTAACCAGCATCCCCCACTAAGTGACCATAAGGGATGTCTACATTGGCAAATCTCTGGTACAGCTGTGTCAGATGCCAGATGTGGGAGTCGTGATAGCTTCCAGGGCAGCCAGCACACACATTCATTATAATGCCATGGGTATCGCACATGACCTGGCAGTTGATGGAGGGGAAGCCCTTGCGGTTGATGTAGACCCTACTCCGCTCACCGGGTGGTGCTTTGATGCATATGTGCGTGCAGTCTATAGCACCCACTACCTCAGGGCATTATGCTATTTGGTGGACGAGATGCATATTGTTGGCCAACTCCTCACAGGTGTTGTGGAAATATACGTGCTCACCGCCATGTGCTGACATGGCATCCAGGAACTGGTGGAGTACCCTGGATGCTGATGCCTGTGAGATCCCCATGATATCCCCAGATGGCCTTTGGAAGGTACCTGTGGCTAGTATTCTTAGGCCTACACATACCTTGTTATCCACTGAGATGGGTTCCCCCCTGTTGGTTCTGTGTGTGAGGTGTGGCCGGCACAACTCAACAATTTCCTGTAGGAGGTCCCTGTCCACCCTATACCACTCCACTATCTCCAGCTCATGTAGCCCCTGGTAGGGTACCCTGGGTCTGTACACTCTTCTCCTTCTCCTCACTGTGGGTTGGTCGACAGCATTCTCATCCTCACCACCCTCAGCCTCTTCCATATGTTGATTTATGATAGCTGCTGCAGGCCCTATTATTTTTTCCTTTTGTTTGGTAAAATTTCTCTGTTTGTGTAGAGTTTCTGGGAAAAACCAGAGGGAAAGGTTTTTGCATAGTTTATAGTGGTGTGCTGGGCAGGACTGGTCTGCTGCCTGTGTAATTGGCCGATTCTGATACATTTCACCTGCCAGCTATGCTAGTTCTCCTTGATTACCTTCCTACTGCTGTTTTCCCTTCCCATTAACTTCCTATTTAAGCCCAGGGGCACGCCGCACAAACACAGATGTACATGGAGCTGCTATTTCCTGTTTCCTGGTTTACTTTTTTTTTTCCTTTAAAACCCGGTGCGTGGCATGCACACCTGCATAGGAAATGTAAAGAGTGCTAGGTAGCCTCAGACACACCCCCTTGCTTAGCTCTGCTTAGCTCAGGGCAAACCCGAGCCACAGGGCTCCAATACACTTACAGTATGCCTGACACACCCCTCTATGATGTCAGCTAGCTCTTAGGCTTGCACCATGGTCTTCCAGCACCGACACGGTTGGGTGCAGGCTAGCCATGAGGGAGAATCTGGGATTCGGTATCATTCCCCTCATTTGTTTAGGATTGCCTGCTAATGCCTAGTTACAAGTCCCACACTGAGCCTTCGCCCTTAGCAACCACTATTCACTGGCCATGTTGTCTTCTGCCTGTCATTGAGTATAACGGCAAAATTGTGATTTTTGGATACAATGCTTATTTCAGTTTTTTTTTATTTTCGGCCCGATCCTGTTTGAAAACTACTGCCCTATGCTTAAACAGCCAAAATCGGCTAAAAAAAATAAAAGTTATTTTATTTTTGCAACCGTTTTCCATGCCATATATTTGGCCATTGGCATGCTTTCAACATAATGTACACCCTTTATTTGGAGCTGTCATGGCTCCATTTTGTAGTTTGCAGAAATGTACTTGGTTACTAACCAAGTACATTTCTGCCGACTACACTAGTCCTGCACAGCTGGCTGCCAACTTCCTAAATTGCATAAAACAACTCCACAGAACATTCCCAAATCAAAGGATCTGAACACACTTGAAGCCCCGACACAATATTAGTATAAAACCACTCGATAAATGAATTTATTTAAGCTGTTTAACAAACGCTTTTCGTCAGAGCATTCTCCAACTTCTTCGGAATACAAACTGAACAAACAGTGCCACTCCCCAATCATTCATATAAAATATCCTGTGATTATCTTGATCACGTGATTGCAAATACTTTCTAAAAAATGTTAGTGTGCATCTTATTATAACTTATACTAGTTAAAACTCATTCCCTGTCAACTGTTCACAGTAGAATTCATCATTGTAAGTTCATAACTATAACCACCATGTAGTGTTATATTTGAAGTTCATGAAATACATACAATGTGTTTCTATTAGCAAATGCTGTTTCAAGTCTGTAAGAATGGCAATTCCTCCCAGCCGCAAAGGAAGGTCCATCTCCTGTGGACCAAATGTACTCTGAGTTTCGAGAGTTAATAGATCATAAATCACAATTCTAATTTGTAACTAGTACATACTAGTCGGACTAGTGTCTCGCTGTGAAATATAGCTTGATTCAATATGTATTCATAATGGATTTAAAATAGTATAAATAACAGCTAATGAAATCGTATTTCAAATTTCATGAAAAACCTTTCTGTACGTTCGGCTACTAAACTGGTCCACATTGGACCTACTGTATTTGAATTTAACTTAGCCGACCTGCATAGGAAATGTAAAGAGTGCTAGGCAGACTCAGACACACACCCTTGCTTAGCTCTGCTAAGCTCAGTGCAAACCCGAGCCACAGGGCTCCAATACGCTTACAGTATGCCTGACACACCCCTCTATGATGTCAGCTAGCTCTTAGGCTTGCACCATGGTCTTCCAGCACCGACACGGTTGGGTGCAGGCTAGCCATGAAGGAGAATCTGGGATTCTGTATCATTCCTCTCATTTGTTTAGGATTGCCTGCTAATGCCTAGTTACAAGTCCCACACTGAGCCTTCCCACTTAGCAACCACTATTCACTGGCCATGTTGTCTTCTGCCTGTCATTGACTATAATGGCAAAATTGTGATTTTGGATACAATGCTTATTTCAGGTTTTTTTATTTTCGGCCCAATCCTGTTTGAGCGCTACTACCCTACGCTTAAACAGCCGAAATCGGCTAAAAAAAATAAAAGTTATTTTATTTTATTTTTGCAACTGTTTTCCATGCCAATGGCCATATATTTGGCCATTGGCATGCTTTCAACATAATGTACACCCTTTATTTGGAGCTGTCATGGCTCCATTTTGTAGTTTGCAGAAATGTACTTGGTTACTAACCGAGTGCATTTCTGCCAACTGCACTAGTCCTGCACAGCTAGCTGCCAACTTCCTAAATTGCAAATTCATCTAATTTGCATGGTTTTCACCTGCAAATGGTAATATTTGCATACAGAAGCTGTGTCCATGCAGGAATACTGTAGGAGCGCTCATGCATGTCCCGGGAGTTTATTCCTGGATCGTACGGCAGCCATGTTGCCTCCAGCAGCTCCTGCACTATTCCTGCATGCCGTGCAGAGCTTGCTGAATCCTGGGGTTAGTTTATTATTTGAAAAAGTGTATGGTAGATCCTGGTCTTTTCTGATACTGCATGTTGCTTTTATCACTGCTAACTTTCTAAGTAATTTTGTTGATCTGTTTCCTGTTCTATACTCTTCTAACAGTGACGTATTTTGTCTTAATTGCTTTTTAGTTTTTCTATTCAACACTTCCACGTTGGCATTTCATTTCTTCCCTTTTTTCCCTTATTGTCAAGTATTTTTGTGGTAAGACTTTATCTGTTTTTAATTTAGCTGCACAGAAGTATATTCTATTTACTCCCATTATATCACATGAATTTCTGTTAATAGTCTTGATTACTGAGTTCATTGGTTTTATCCGACATCTAACATTTTCAGTCTTACTGACTTTCTGTAAAATATTTATTTCACTCATCTTAATATGTCTGTCCATCTCTATTAACTCAAGCAACTCTTCCCTTACATTATTTTCTTCTAAACTGAGGGCACGTTCTTTGTTCCCCATTTCCTGTGGGCATTCTACAGGAAGTTCCAAATCATCTTCCTGTGACATATTCTCTTCATCTGCATCTTGTGTCATCCATTGTTTTTTTTTTTATTTTTTTTTATGGGAACTCACTGGTCTATTACTCCATTATATTGGTTGCATCAGATTTGCCACTGTTTCCTGCTCCTTCCCTTGTGCAATTTCCACCAAACTTTTGTACTGGTTTCCTACTGAACCGTCCAGAGTATCTTCATGTGGTAACTGATCATATGCATCCCATTCCACCTGTTGCTTTTTAATTTGGGAACTCATTATTGCATCATACTGTGACATTACCAGAGATAGATTTTCTACACTAAATCCTTCAGTTTGCAGAAAATCCATAACTTCACTTTCTATTTATTTAACTCCTCCAGTACTAATCCACTTTTCTGCTATCTCCTTTTGTTTTCTTTTTTTTTTTTTTGTATTGTGAAATTTTCCATATCTAGATTCTATATTTCTCATTAAATATATTTAGCACTGCTTTTTGCATGGGTAATATAAATAGGACAAGATAAGAAAAATTCTTAGAAAAATATATACATCTTCTCTGGTAATAATGTCTTCCTTCCCTCTCCAAAAGAAACAGTTACCTTCTTAGTATCCATATGGCAACTGAGAAGAAAATAAAAACACAGATGGCCAGAAACATGTGTTTACAACTTAGGGTCTGAGATAAGAAACCACATAGATAAAATCTAAAGGGACAGGGTTTGCATGTAGACTGCATACAGCATGGATTACAGCCAAAAATCCAACCAGAGAATGAAGCAGGATTAGATAGCAATACTATTCTATGTAGTTTGCACATCCTGCCCAGACACCACAGACAGCCACTTATTAAGTACAGTGCTGATGTCTGACTGTGATGGAAAGTGAAAAAATATGACCCATTTTTGTTACTTTTAGGTAGATTGCAATCCTTCTGCCCAGCATGCACAGTCATTTTCACCATAGACAATTTACATACTCATCAGTTATAGCCTCTTTACTGACTGAACACCTCAGATATCTGATTGTGTTAAAAATAAACCCAGTAAAGTATTTCATTTGGTTTCACACAAATGCATAATATCGCTCCAAATGAGAATAATTGTTTAACTTGAATAAATGGCAGCACTGTCATCATTTTCATCCACAGACAATGCTTGTACCGAGAAATTAAAATCAACATTATTGACTGTATACACCTCAGATATGGTTGATATGAAACAAGATACACTAACATCATTTAGTGTTATTGTTGTCATTGTCAGGAATTATAGGTTTTTTTCATGTGAAGAAATGTGAAGAGCTGCATATTTTATTACATTTGTAAAATGTGTAACTTTTCTTCTTAGTAATAACCCAGCTCTATGAATAAGGACAGAACTATGCTCACAGTCATTGCTTCCTGTCACAACTTGAATTACCTTAGGATAGAATGGAAAACTAGATATTCTAAGTATATTTGTTTTAAAAGACAGAAAAAATGTTTTATTTTAAAACTATTTACCTTTTTGGAATACTGAATTAGGACTGTTGCTCTCATTTCTGTTTAGACTGCTGTTTACATTTCAGAACCCTGTAAATTGAAACCAAAAAGCTGAATCAGGACTCCTGTGGTTTCCTCTGTATGTTGCACTTTGAACTTGAACTCTATTCAAATCTAGAATCAGCAAAGTGTTTTTGCTGGGACAGTGGAAACCAGAAAATAAAAATGTTTTCTCAGAGAAAGTAAACTTATATAGACCATCCAATTTATTGTATATTTTAGTGACTTAAGGGTAGATAGGCTATATTACTCTCTAGAAAGTAATAGGGGTAAAGACAATTTTCATCCAGTTATAGTTAATCCACTGCCATTGCCATTTATATGTTTATAATATTTTCTTTAATTATTCTGTGTGCAATTACTGGCTTGCATATTTAATTAGTCTTTTTTCTGCTTTTATTTGATTTTCTATTAAGTAAAATATCTCCATTTATTTATTTATTGACATCAACCGGGAAAGTCCAACTGGGTAGAAGCCCATTTTCTGTGGAAGCTCAAGGAGAAAAGCTCCAAGTTTTTTGAAAACATTAAGAACAATAATTTTATGATCTTCAAAAATAAGACAAAAGCACCTGCAGTTTAAATAATTATTACAAATTAGACATAATATAAAAACATTGATTAAGAATCAATAAAAGGTATATGACAATCATTTAATATTTAGAGAAAATGTAGACACTTTGTAAAGAAATTAAAGGTAAGTTAGTCTAATACAAATAGGAATTGCAATATGAAGTGAGGGAAAAACAGGTTTATGGTATATTTGGAGGGAAAGTCAGGGTAGAGAATTAGATAGCAATAAGGAAGTAAGTGAAGAAGGGAGAGTAAGGAGATATAAGGAATGAAAAGGCACTTGTTCACATTTAGGGATATATTGTATCCTGGTTTTGAGCAAGAATAGAGCCAGGTTTTAGCTAGGACATCTTTCACAATGGTTGGGATGGGATGGAGGGTATAGACATGATGGATACAGGTAAGGAGTTCCAAGCCTTAGAAACCTTGTATGAGTGCAAACAATGCCCAACAGATTTGCTAGGTTTGTAGACAAACAGGAGTTTATGGTCACTGGATCACAATGACTGGAAAATTGGTTATGTAGAATGTAGAATGATTTTTAGTGCTACACGGGCAGATACATGCTGGATAATTTTATAGGTGGTAAGAAGTTGTGTATATGTTAGTTGATGGCGCAGTTCTTTTCAGTGCAATACAATAGTGGGTTCTGAAAGGGGTATGTAATGCAAATTTAGCAACTTTGTTATAGCATTGTTCAAGTTTTAATTTTTGTAAAGCCTGAAGGTTAGTAAGGATGGGAGCACCATAAAGAAGACTGGGGACAAGATAAGTAGTGGCAAGTATAGTTTTAGTTGCATCAGCGAGATCCCTATTTTTTGATGAGTTTTTCTTATGTAATTCAGTATATGCAAGTCAAATGTAAGATTATAATCCACTATCACCCTTAATAGTTTGCTATGAGAAGTGACTTCAGTGATTGTATTATCAAGACAGAATACTTTTAATTTTGTTTTTTCATGAGAGAGGGATTTGGGGGGGTATTAGTTTGTATTTTGGGGGGTTGAACATGAGTTGTGAGTTACAAAGCCATGTTTCACTGGCTGTTAAGGCCTCCTGAGTAATTTTTTTGAGGTTTACCATGTTGTCAGATGTGCAAATGAGAGTGGAATCATCTGCGTGTTGTATTAGGGTGGCTTGTGTGGCAGTATAGAGGGTGTCGGTGAAAATATTAAAGAGGAGGGGACCATGGATAGAGCCTTCTGGCACACCAGTGGTGACTGGGAGGTAAGGGGAGAGCATGGAGTACCATTTTACTGACTGATACCTATAGGATAGGTAGCTTTTGAACTACAGAAGGTTGGGCTGAGAGACACCTAGTGGGGACAGTTGAAGCAGAGGTTTGCTGTGACAAACTGTGTCAAAGGCTTTAGACAAGTCTAGAAATACAGAAGGGACTAGATGGCCATTATCTCTAGCTTTACTGACAGTATCAATATAGGTTAGAAGGGCAGTGCTAGTACTATGGGAAGGATGGAAGCCATGCTGTGTAGGGGATAGGAGTTCTTCCTGCAGGAGATAGTCTAGCAATTGTTTTTGAATACATTTTTCAAGTATTTTGGACAGGCAAGATGAGATTGCTATAGGTCTAAAGTTACGAATGTCTGTTGAATCTCCTCCGTTATACAGAGGGATAATGTGTGACTTTTTCCAGAGAGAGAAAACGTGGAATTCCCAGACTGACCTGTTATAATTTCAGGTATCATTTAAATGTACAAAAATACAGCATTCTCTTAGCATAAGTCTAGAAATACAGCTGTATTAAAGATGGCCTTCACAGTGTGCATACAGTTTTAGTAAATGCACTTTTAATCAGTTGAAATAACCTTCAATCAAGAATACAGATAAGAACAGAATGTGCAATACATTGAGAACAAACATATATTACAAGGCTTGGGAATCAAGGCTAAAGAGATGTGTATAAATTACAGGGTTTTGGTATTATTAGGAGATTCTTCAGACTGCTTCTTATCACAAAAGGCATTATCACATGTAAGTTCATTTCATTTAGACTGATATGCAGAAAGTCATGGCAGTGCAGCCTTCAGAAGGCAGTACAGGCACTCGAGGATGAGAACAGTAGTAAGGTCAGCTAGCTAGCATTCCAGAATATTAATTATACTGTTCAGGAGGATCATAATATGTGTGCAGAAACTTTGGACATATTTATAAGCACTGTTATTGGAGTTGTGCAGTTGCAACCTGCTAGCTAGCTACAGATCAACCTTTTTGCCCATCAGTATTTGCAGTTTGTTGCATGAGGAATCAGAATGGGATCTTGTGGCAGACCTTTGCAGTGAATGAGGTGGTGCTGTCACAGCATCTGCTCCCTGCCAATGTTTAGGAAAGATGGGCAGCACAGCAGGGAGTATGGCAATATGATCACTACTATGCCACGGTATAATTTGCAAGTAGAGTGCCATACAAACACAAGAATATTGAGATGACCCAAAAAGGCAAAATGATGCCAGGTAGAAACAGTAAAAGGATTGTCCTTCTTTGCCAGTATGCAGAAAGTCTTTCTGGATAGGGAATTTCCTGATGTAACTATTGCAATTCTCTTTTTACTCAGTATGTGTTTATTGGGAAGTTCTTATTTGTGGTATAGAAAGGGGAAGGAGAGAAATGCCAAGAGTTGTATATGTTCTCAAATGTAGAGGTGTAAAGAGTTGTATATGTTCTCAAATGTAGAGGTGTAAAGAGTTGCATATGTTCTCAAATGTAGAGGTGTAAAGAGTTGCATATGTTCTCAAATGTAGAGGTGTAAAGAGTTGTATATGTTCTCAAATGTAGAGGTGTAAAGAGTTGTATATGTTCTCAAATGTAGAGGTGTAAAGAGTTGTATATGTTCTCAAATGTAGAGGTGTAAAGAGTTGCATATGTTCTCAAATGTAGAGGTGTAAAGAGTTGCATATGTTCTCAAATGTAGAGGTGTAAAGAGTTGCATATGTTCTCAAATGTAGAGGTGTAAAGAGTTGCATATGTTCTCAAATGTAGAGGTGTAAAGAGTTGCATATGTTCTCAAATGTAGAGGTGTAAAGAGTTGCATATGTTCTCAAATGTAGAGGTGTAAAGAGTTGTATATGTTCTCAAATGTAGAGGTGTAAAGAGTTGTATATGTTCTCAAATGTAGAGGTGTAAAGAGTTGTATATGTTCTCAAATGTAGAGGTGTAAAGAGTTGTATATTTTAGTAGCTGTGTGAAAGTTGTAACTGTTCCTTTTTAGTATTGATGTTTGCATGTAGCAGAAGGGAGCCAGATTCATAATCACTGCTTCCTATCACAAAATGCATTATCACATGTTAGAATGGAACTCGGTGTCTGTTCTAAGCAACTTGTTTTATAAGAGAAAAAAATCTGTTTTATTTTAGAAAACGCTAGCCTCCAAAAAGAAGAGGACAAGGATTGCGACTTTTTCTTATCTGTTTGGGCCAGTGACTGGATTTGGGAAAACTCTTAACTTGTAGAAAAAGCTGGTCCTAGTCTCCTGTTGTTTTTTTCTTTTTTTTCCTCTTTAGGCTGGATAATTGCCTTTATGAACTCAGTATAATCCTAGAGTCAACAAATCATGTTTTGCAGGAGTTGTTGAGGTGAGAAAATGCAGACTGAATCTTTAATAATTTGCCTAATGTGCCATCTGAAGCTATTGATTATTTTAAGTGACAATATCAGCTGGACTGTACCACTCTATAGAAAATGGGAGGAACAAGACCTGCATCTAGAGGTTTTTGGCTGGCAACTACAACTGTTGGTTTATTTATTTATTTTTTTAGTTCTTCCCTGTGCAATTAGTTGTTAGCAAGTGTTTTCATTTATTTAGGGCTAAAAGCTTCTAGGTGAACAGTTCACAGAAAAAAGTGTGGTGTAAAGCAATTCAAAAGTAACCCCTGCCATCCATAAAATATTTGGTAGAAAGTTTATCTATGCTCTTAAGACCATGCTTGAGAGATCACAGTAGCTCTACCTTGGAAAATGTGTGTGTGCGTGTGTGTGTGTGTGTGTGTGTGTGTGTGTGTGTGTGTGTGTGTGTGTGTGTGTGTGTGTGTGTGTGTGCATGTGTGTGTGTGTGTGTGTGTGTGTGTGTGTGTGTATGTGTGTACGTGCAGTGTGTGTGTGTGTGCGTGCGTGCGTGTGTGTGTGTGTGTGTGTATGTGTGTGTGTGTGTGTGTGTGTGTGTGTGTGTGTGCGTGCGTGCGTGTGTGTGTGTGTGTGTGTATGTGTGTACGTGCAGTGTGTGTGTGTGTGTGTGTGTGTGTGTGTGTGTGTGTGTGTGTGGGTGTGTGAGAGAGAGTATCTATGTTGTGTAATAGTTTTGTTATGTTTCAATTATTGCTGTTAAGCATGCACTAGAAGGCAGTTGGATGAGACAATGTTGTGTAATAGTTTTGTTATGTCTCAATTATTGCTGTTAAGCATGCACTAGAAGGCAGTTGAATGAGACAGATATGTAAAATTCTGAGGATCTGCTGATCATTGCATTGTTTTATAGCTGTACAGTATAAAGCTTATTTTGTTTATGACATGTTTTGGTTATAATCTGAGGCACTAGTACACATTTGTGTAGGCACTTCTGGTTAATCACCTTTTTGCATATGCATTTGTGTGGCAGCTGTGCAGAGTTTAATCACAGCAACCCCTGACTCTATCATAATTGTTGGTGGAGGTGTTGGATACAAGGCCTGTAGCCCTATCCATAGCAATGTTTTTTATTGCAGATACCACAAATATGCATTACACACTATAAACTATATGTGGAGTTGCATTCTTGGTCACAATATATGTATCACTTGTTCTCTGTTTCTTTGCAGTTTATTATTCCCAAATGTGATTCAAGCATACTCTCAAGCATTTACCTTCTCAATTTATTGGAAAATTTATTTTATCAGTTTTTATCTTCATTCATTGGACATAGCTTACTTATTCCTCAAAATAAAATAAGATTGAATTTATTTACTCCCTAATTGTTTTTGCTCATGGCATTATTTGGAGTTAGCGTCATATAGTATCATTTTTCTATAGCAGCATGTAATACATTTTCAGAAAACCTGTGCAATTCTATTATTTTTTCATTTGTTATTGGTAAATTTGGTGTTATCTAATGAATCTCTAGTTCTAATTGTAGATCTTCGTGCATTTGTGATAAAGTCACAGTAATCAACATGACTTCTATGGTCTGTATTTTGCTTCAGGGTCATACTTCTGTGTATTAAGTAACATCTTGAGCAGTCCAGGAGGTGTTTTGTTAAAAAAAAGTTTTAGGAATATTCTTTGCTGGGTTTATGGTCAACTTCCACCTATACCTTTTTACCCTAGAAATGTTCACAGAATTTCTTTTATCTACAGTAAACTCTCAGTTAACCGGCACCCATGGGGATTGTAGATTCCGGATAAGTATAGTTTCTGGTTGCTTGAGAGTTACTATTACAAATAGATCTGACAAATACTGTACCCTGTGCTATACCATACCATAAACACTGTATTGATTTGATTTTAATATTGAAATACAATAATTAAAAGCCTGGCTGGAATAATAATATTTTAAAGTTATATTTCCGCTAGAAAGCGTGGCATGCGGAATGGTTTTCAGTGGCATCCTGAGTGGATTTGAATTCAATGAAGAGAGAGAGAGAATGAACACATGTATGAAAGCAGAAGTGACTGTGTGTGTGAGAGATTGGAGAGATGTATGAAAGCTGAAGAGTGTGTGTGAGAGATCGAGAGAGAGAGAGAAAGAGTGAGTGAATACATGTATGAAATCAGAAGTGAAAGTGTGTGAGAGATTGGAGAGATGTATGAAAGCTAAAGAGAGTGTGTGTGAGAGATCAGAAAGAGAAAGAATGAGTGAATGCATGTATGAAAGCTAAAATGACTGTGTGTGTGAGAGAGATCGGAGAGAGAATGTGCAATCTGATGCAAACTGAGTGGATATGGTGCAAGTGCTGACATTTTAGTGATTTGACTTGTTTGTTTTGACTTGTTCTTAGGCTGGGGAGAGAGGGAATTTATTTGTATCTTCCTTTTTAAAACTCAAACTCTAAAAACATAAGGTATGCTTCTGTGGGGGAAAACAAAAAGTGCAACACATGAAAAACTGACTACTGTATTTCTTCGATTTATTTATTTTTTTTCTGGTTACTTGAGAGTTCTGGTTGCTTGAGTTCCAGTTAACTAAGAGTTTACTGTATACAGTATTTACTAACTGTTCCTTTGCTTTCTGAGCATATCTCTTTTGTCCATCTGTAAATATTCTTGATCCATAGGGAAGTGCTCTGCTCCCTTGTAGGATCACAGCTCCTATACCATTCCTATGTGCAGCACAGCTAGCTTATTTGCATAGCATTTTAATTCTGAAGCATCTGTAACAATTTTTGAGCACTTCAAAAACCTGTCTTGTTGACCGGCTTTATCTTGCTCTTTTAACTTTTTTAGAGGCATAGTTATGACAGGCATATTATGCACAAGCTGCAGGATATTGCATCATTCCAGGAGACCTGTGTAATGCCCATTTGTTCCAGCCTTGTAATTTTCACAATAACACTCCTTTTTTCTTGATCAGGTTTCAGACGACCTGACATTTATTTCAGAACTGACACTCTCATTTTCCAGATGCTCTTATTTAGCTTTTTTCAGCAGCTGGATCAGTGCCTTGTCTTGTTCTTATGTTTGACCCTGTGCTACTGGGTCATTATATGTGTTTACAACACCTTGCCTGGGCAGCAGCTTTTTACAATATCACTGGTTCTGACAACATGTTAAACATATTAAATATGCATTTGAAGATTACTTCATCTAATTTTTATCTGCCAGAAATTCCAGTCTGCATTTAGTACTCAGAAAATACAGCAGTTAGCATTCTTGATGCTATTTCTTCAACTGTTAGCAAAGATTAATTTTCTTTCATAGTTCCCCTGTTCAGATTTTATAAATTAACATAAAAGTGAAGCTTACCTTTAGTTATAGTAACTACACTATTCACCCATTCCATTAATTTGATTGTTGGTTAATGACTACTGTGTTATCCATTTTCTTTAATTCCTGTTCTAATTTATCTCTGAGTCCTATAGGTAAAAATGGATGAGAATGTACCAATGGAACAGTGCAATGTTAAATTAGTATGCAGTATTCTCCTGGCAAGATTCCTTTGCCCTACAACAAATTATCATAGTCACTCAAGATATTATTATTGTATCAATGCACAGTACTTGAGATGCTACTTTAAGAGTGTTGATGACTTAAATCCGTATGCAGCTTTTGATTTTGCATAATGCATTCTTTTTTACCACTCATAAATTCTTACAAGCCACATGAACCAAAATAGTAGGAATATTAACGTCTTTAAATGCAACTATTTAGAAAATAATACTGAATTGTTTTATTTTTTTATGCTCATGTTGGCTGTTTATCCAGTGGTGAGAATAGTCTCACAGTGCAAATACAGATCTTTGTTAAATATTTTGCAGTCTCAGTTTTTAACACTATTTTCAGGCAGGATATTGTGCACCACACTACACTAGTAGCATCTAATTAAAATTTCATGTCATGTCAATTCATTCTCAGTGTTTGTCCCGGCCCCCTTTTGAACAAACAACTCTAAACACACAAAGCCATTTGACGACCTTTATTATATATTATCATAACATGAACTTCAAATATATAAACAATATCAATTGCCTTCAGCCACAACGATCCTCAGGGTAGTGTAACAACTCACCCTGCTTGATTACACCTCAGGGCAGCGTACCTACTCACCCTGAAACTTCCTCCACCGGGGCAGCGTACCTGGTCACCCCCCCCCCCAAATAATAGGCAGCATACCTGCTCACCTTCCACCACACAAAACCATTGGCCAAATCAAACCACATCTTTAGAGGGGGAACAGAAGAGGACAATCCTGTCCCTCTTCTCCGCTCCAACCAACTAAATCCTCCTCCACCGAAAAAGGAAGGGTGGGAGGGACCAACTCACGCCAAATGTAACTACTTCCTTTAGCTCCCTACACTTAAACCCATCCTGAGTCCCACCCTTTCTTACCTCACTTCCTTAACTACTACAATCCCCCTTCACTACCTACATAGCCATGACTCTAGTGATTAGCCAATCCCTTAATCCCTAGCCTAGTTCTTCCCCACCAACCCCCTCCCCCTACACTTTACTCGTAGATCCAAGTCAACTTTGTTTGTGCCAGACTGCATTTATTTCTAACAGCAATCTTTGCATGCTTAGTTCACCACTTCAGATGTTTTACACTATCAAGATTTTTCATGTCAACAGCAATGGTTTGTGTTCATATTTCTAATCAGCAATGTGCACATTTTTTTAAATGACTGCTTTTGTTTTTTACTCATGTTAGCACATACTAGAAAATGCCCTTTTCCATTATAAATTATGCTGTTTTGGTTGACAGCTGGGCAGCACTTGCTCTCATGCTTATATACATTATGTACATTTATATATATACATTTCAGCAAGTCTTAATGTCTCACCTTCACCTAGACTCACTTCTCAGTTTCAGTACATTTCATCATGGCTTTCTCTTTTATTTAAATCATTTGACAGTATCTATCTTGCCATGATTTATCATTTTTGGCATAATTATATATTTTATTCCACACATAAGCATATCCTTTTCATCAGTTATTGTTTTAACTGCTCCTCAGTCATTTCATTTCCTTTGCAGTTATTCACAGCTTTCATTAAATTCAGATTTGCTTTCCTTAAAATCAAGCCCCTTGTTTCATCATTTTTATACCACAATGTATGCTTTTTCATAGAAATCTTGTATCAGCATTTCACAGTCTTTGGCTCTGTTCTCCATATCAGTGATATAGGTGTTTATAGTCCCTGTAGAATATCTTGATATAGTAAAGACCAATGTGACAAAAATGAGTTTTTTTTTCTGGGCTGGCAATGACTACTGTTTTTTTTTTTGTGTAAGTGTTCCTATTTGTATTTTTTCCTGCATCAAAAAAATATTAAAGACCTTTATGTATTCTCCCAACACTATGCAGGAATGATTTACACAAAACCTTCTCAGGCTTTAATTAATACACTTGCAAAGGAAATGAAATTACTGAACAAGCTTCCATATTTAGCCATGATTATTTCGCAATAGTGTTTCAGGGAGGTAAACAACCTTATTTTTACTGTGAATTATGCTTCTCTGATTCCAAACTTAGATAATCTTGACAACAAATGTATATTTCTTCACTGCTGAAACTTGATGTTGACAGATATTTCACCAGATCTGACACCATGTCATTTCAAGGCTTAATAAATAATGCATCGACATACAAATGTGGTCAGAACTCCATGCAGTCTATACTGCAACATACATTTTTTGGAAATTCAATGTGTCACTTGACATGGTAAGCACTTTAGCTGCCTCATTAGCATTTGAACACATACACCCTGTATCTAACAACTTCAGTTCAAATATCATAGCACTAATGTCTGTAGTTACGGTGCAGGTACATACCCAACTTCCAAACAAACACAAATAGTAATTGTAAATTTGCTGCAAGAAGTTTTGCTGATAGATTGTGGAACAGAATAAAGAATTTAGATTTCAGATATAAAGCTGAATTTCCAAAGTGTGCAATGATGGTAGTCACCTCTGGAGTCTGGGGTCATTTCTTTACATGTGGCCAGGCTGCAACGCAAGAACTTAAAATATTTCTTTCATAGGGAAGAGTTTTCTGGGTAAGGTGTTTAGAGGCTTTTGAACACCAAGAAAACAGAGAATGCCCTTTTGACCATATTTTCATGTAAGGGTATTTTATCTGTTCATTGGATGAGATTTCAGTATTTAGTCAGGCAATTATTTTCTACTACTAAACTTTTGAAAGATAAACTCAAATCATCAGACTATGCATGGACCCTCACAAAACCAATTACCATTAAATACTAACTTCATAAATATGTGGTGTGTGTGTGTGTGTGTGTGTGTGTGTGTGTGTGTGTGTGTGTGTGTGTGTGTGCTTGCATTGCGGACAGTTTAAAGTAACCAATTAATTAGCCTGCTTACAAGAAATTAAAGGAAACCTGAGCAGGCACATGGAAAACATGCAGACTCCTGATAGACAGGTATTACAAAGTAGATTGGAACCCTGTTATTGTAAGGCAGAGGTCTAATCATTTAGCTACCATGATGCCAAACAACTGTTTGTATCGGACTTTGTAATCTATTTCAAATGAAAATATTTATAATATATTCAAAGAAAAAGTGGCCCTATCAAATTTGTTATTAGCAAATATACCTTGGTCCTCAAAAGCATGTTACGTGACTGCCTCTTCAAACCTCCTCAGGTAAGTAGAAGTGTAGCAGTCCTCATACCTGGAATCTTATTGCTATAGCAGTCCTCCTACCTGGAATCTTATTGCTATAGCAGTCCTCATACCTGGAATCTTACTGCTATAGCAGTCCTCATACCTAGAATCTTATTGCTATAACAGTCCTCATACCTAGAATCCTATTGCTATAGCAGTCCTTATACCTGGAATCTTATTGCTATAGCAGTCCTCATACCTGGAATCTTACTGCTATAGCAGTCCTCATACCTAGAATCTTATTGCTATAGCAGTCCTCATACCTAGAATCCTATTGCTATAGCAGTCCTCATACCTGGAATCTTATTGCTATAGCAGTCCTTATACCTGGAATCTTATTGCTATAGCAGTCCTCCTACCTGGAATCTTACTGCTATAGCAGTCCTCATACCTAGAATCTTATTGCTATAGCAGTCCTCATACCTAGAATCTTATTGCTATAGCAGTCCTCATACCTAGAATCCTATTGCTATAGCAGTCCTAATACCTGGAATCTTATTGCTATATATAATAGTTGAGCAGCGCAGTGGTAAATACCTTTTCTGCCTGCATCCCAAGGGTTATGTCCCTTCAGTCTGCAGATTGCTGTATTGTTAGAGACACCTAATGTGTAGGGTTGATCAGTACATGCTGCTTTCATGTGAATGTGTAACAAAACAGAAAAGAAACAAAATGGCGACTCACATAGAACCTAGTCATATTTTTATAAACCATTTATACACTACACCAAAAAAGGCTTTAAAATAAGTTGGGTCAAATGTAGAAGATGGTTCTAATTTTACTCTGCATTCACCCTACCATATGCCTTAAGTGTCATATTGTAAGAATAATTAGAGGGTTACTTGTCATATAATGATTTTAAATATAGCTGGGCAGGTAACTGTGGCTTGAGGACTTGATGACTACTATAGTGAGCAGAATGTAACTTTACAATCAAGCTGTTTACTGGACTACTGCTAATGCATGTTAATACAGGAAGTATGGTTCCCCATCCTTAATAAAATGGAAGGCCAACTATGGTTGTGCAATGACAGTTTGAGATAAACCTTCAAGGCCTGCTTAATATTACTGCAGGCCGTTAAATATATGTAGTATATATTACAAGCCATAGTAGATATGCTGGCTTGTAATATATATGTGTGATATATATTACAAGTAAGCGTATTGAATATGATGGAACATTACCCCATATAGGTTCATAGGTACCTACCTTGGCTATTAGTCCATGAGGATGTTTAGAAACCAAGCCATGTACTCATATGAAGTGTTTAACCCTTCTATTTTAATTATAAATAACCCAAAGATGAGGGAATCATTTACATGTTCTCCCTATTCATAGGAAATAAAGGTGCTAAACCATGGGAGAATTTGTGGTTACTCTTCCATTCATCAAGATTACATTTGAATAATATAACAGAAGGACTTTGCTTTATGCGGACAAGAAGACAATTCCAAATAAGTGATATTCTCTGTGATACATATCCATCCTGCCAGCATGTTCTATTTGTGTTGCAAAAGAGATTCACATCTCATGAATCCGTGTTTATGCCCCCATTGGACTTGTGGATATGCAGTAAGTCTTGTTATTCTGTATGCTTTGCAGAGATTGTCCTTCAGTAGCCTATATGACACCAAGAAGAGGGCCAAGGCTTTTAGAGGGCCCACATAGTTTTTTTTTTTTTATTATTTAGGCCCTTGATTTTCTTGGCAAAAAAGCTTTCTGGACATTCAAATTCTGCCAGATGTTTGAACAGGTACATACCAAAGGGACATTTTACTCAATGATTAACCTGATGAGTGTAGACTACACTAGAATGATCACATTCTAGGACCTGTATACCATACCCTTAGTAATAAGCTGTGCAATGAAAAAGCACCTTCTTACATTAGTATGTACTTTTTGATCAAAGAACAGTTTGTCGTCTGTATAGGTTCTCAAGACCCTTCATCCGTAAATGGGATATAACTGTAGTTTTGCTTGGTGTTAGGTATCACCAATGCTAACTCTCTATGCACACATTGAACACCTTTAATATGACTCATAGTTCTTTCTTTTACACATAAGCTACAGCTTGACTCAATATGAAAATACTTTACTCCCAGCATGCATATTCCAATATTAGTTATTGTTAGGCTTTTGTAAAATGCAGATTTAAATATGGGCTTGTAGGGTGCGAGCAGGTCATGTGAAAATTAATTATAACATCTTTATGGTGCTGCATAGACAGAAATAATATGGATGAAAATTGCCAGCAGCATAGTCTGAAGAGAGCAAATATATGCATTACATTACTCTCCCTTGGGCAGAATGAATAATTGTTATGAGTTCCTCTCTGCTCATGCAGCCACAGAAATATTCATCTTTAGCCATAGTTCTGTATAGGATGTACTTCAACATTTTCATACTTTTAATAATGATACTGTTCATGTGTACACCATAAACAAAATTTAGCCAGCATTTTGAAATCAAATATCTTGATAAGATTCAAGATAGTATAATAGTAATAATGCTGCTCCTTAAAAATCAGTTTCATGTACCATTACTGTATTGCATTAACATGGTACATAGTGGTGCTTCTTGCTTAGGTTATTTTCTAATGAAGACCACCAGCAGTTCTGACACAAGCAAGAAAAAACACCAAATAGCGCTGCTCTATTTATTTTCTGTTGCAGAGTTGGTAACATCTCTGTGCTCTATGCTTTGTGAACAAAATTAACATGAATCCCAGATCTGTGAACAGGCTTAATGAAAGCCACTTTCTGAAAATCTGAAACTAAGCTTTTATTTTCTTTTTTTTTCTTTTCTTTCTTTCTTTGCATGGGAAGGGGCTGAGTCCCACTGCACCACACTTCCCTAACATATATAGTAGCTCCATGTTTGCACAGCAGAGGGGAAAAGTACAAAACCATAGGTTCACTGAAAGTTATTTTTGCATACCTTTTTCCTCTACTTTAAACCATCCAGCCTACTAGAGTCCCATTCTTTTACTCAGTGCTAGTAAATCACCACATCCACTGGGGTAAGAACCATCCTGGGTGTGTGTCATACATACTGAAGATGGGATTGGATATGCCTTGGTGTCATCCTGGCTACAATAGCTTTTTACTATGAATGACATAACCACTCCCTGGGGAGTCATATGACTGCTTGCATCATCACAAGGACCACACGTCTCCTTTTGTCTGCACACACATGCTCCTCCACATGTGCAAAGAAGGACTACTATCACAGGGCTGGCCAGACACACTCATGCCCCCTTCAGCACTGGCTCCCTGCCCCAGGTACACCCCATCCTCTAATAGACAATGTGTCAGTAAATCAGTGGCATAAGCTGGCCCCTAGGTTGGGTATACCTATCTTCCCCGCTACTCCATCAAGTTTCTAACTCACTAACTGAACTGGGGTCACCTGAGCTGCAGACAGGGCTGTATCCATCCATGCTACTGGTGCAGGATACCGGAAGTGGTTTTCAGTGTAACTTGTTCATGGTATTGGAACATGAGTATTAATCACCAAACAGCTGTCACATTTCCTTATTACTGTGGTTATTAAAGTCTACTTTTTATAACACATCTTACCTGAACTGTATATTTAATTTGACATGTGTGCCTTCTTATATATTTCTTACTTGTATTAAATATACTGCTTTGTCTTTTTATGTCTGTTGTCTTAGCCTTTAGGTTCAGGTCATTTCTGAGAATGGTTCCTGGCACACCTCTTAACATCTTAGAGCAATAAATCTGTACAAAGCCATAAATAATGGGGGGACAAATGCCCAAAACTGGGGACACTTTTTAAATACTGCTCATACAAACTTAGAAAGTTGATAGAATAACAGGTTTTGCATTAGCATGAATTTTCTGAAGGATATGGAGTCCGAAACTCAAATGATTCTCAATACTTTTTCTGACTTCATCCCTTAGTGATTTGCTAATGTTGTTGTGTGTTTCGGCTTTTCCCGGTTAGGGGTCGCCACAGCAGAACTCTGGTCTGCTAATGATTGGCAGTAGATTTTTACATGCCGAGTTGCCAACTCTGATGCACAACCTTCAACAAAGGTACGTCTATTCACACATGTCTCCACACAGAAGACGCTTTAGCTGAGAATCGAACAGGACAACATCTTACTGTGAGGCGACAACGCTACCGCAGCACCACCACCGCAGCCCAGAAAACCACAATTTTATGAGAAACAGACCAAAAATATGAGGCAGAAATCTGGACATTCTACGAAAATCTGTACAGTTGAGAGGTATGGTTCCTGGACCTGCTTAACAAATAAATGACATAACATAAATTAAAAAAGTCATAACTTCAAATTACAAATTCTAACAGCATTTATGAGTTACATTACAAGCTGATCATATTTTTGTATTAGAACAAGGCCTTCTACATGCTTACCATGAAAATTTACCAGCTCCTATACCCACAACTGAGCATTTCTGAACTGGGAATTGCACAACCTCAGACAGAAATAATGTATTTTTCTGTCAAACAAGTGCTTCTATTCTTCAAAGATGTGCAAACTTAGGTTGATAAAAATGTAATATTAGCAGTATGTGGAATGTGAGGGTCTTACCTGATCTAAAAATAATGTTATATTTTTATTTGCTTAATGTGCTGCCCAGATTTATCTATCATAGCTTATACTGCAGTACATTTGCAAGAGTTCTATGAGCTACTTATCCTAAGAGCACAGACCACAAAATACAGCATCTGAGAAACGGCTCAATATATATCAATGGTACTTCTTTGATTCCAAACCTCTTCATACAACATGATCAGAAACAATTCAGATACATAATCTCAATTTTTGGAAATGTTTGAAACATGTTTGTATCAGAATTTAGGTATTTCAAGATTTCTGATGTTTAGGAATTATGATTTTGCCTAATGCTATTCTTCATTTCAATTGTTAGTTTAGTAAAGTTCATCTTTGTACTTTTTCATGTTATGTTGTGCAATATGCTGGGTTAAAATGTACAACTACTGTTAAATCAAGGCAGTAATATGTGAAATCTTTGCTAGAAAGACCCAGGAGAGAAAGAAATTGTAGACAAGAGAAAGCTGACTAAGATTAGAAGCATGACATGTGATGGTCCATGGAGAGAGAGAAAACAAATTATATTCAAAGAAAGAACATCACAAGACTGAAAAGAATGAAGGGATGATTCAGACATGAAAAAGTCCAGAACCAAAAAGAGAAAAAGTAAGAAACAGCATTAAATAAGAACAGATTAGTTGGGAATGGTGTATTCATTGGTGATAAGTAGAGGCAAAAAAGAGTAATGACAAAGATTATACATGGATGTGTTGACCCCTTAGGGTACACACAGACACAGATACACAGGAGCACACACACACACACACACACACACACACACACACACACACACACACACATACACACACACACAAACACACACACACACTCACACACACACACATACACACATGTACACATATACCGTACACACACACAAATGTGCACACACGTGCACCACTCTTTGCAGAAACATAAAAAGAGATCTTAATGGCATGCATTGTACAAATCTGGCAATATTCCAATACAGGTTGTGTTTAGCTCCAGCTGTGAGCTCTATTAGAAGCCACCAGATAACGTGATCTGAAAACACACAACCTCATACATTCACATCAGAACAAACCCGTTTATATCACCTCCTGACTTGAATATACTTTTTAAAGAAATGGGACATAATTATGTTTGCCTGCAGAATTTGAATCTTTCAAAAAGCAGTCTGTATTCAATGACTAACCAAGAAGATTCTCAAACAGACGTTGTGGTTGAAGTATAGTATATTCAGGAGATAAACTGTGTTTATGTATGTTCAGGAGATGAACTCCTTCTGAAGTTAACCCACTGTTAGATTATTGAATCAGTATTATAGGTTCCTGTCATCAATTTTGGTTTTGAGTCTTTCTTACTGAACAGTCAAATTATTTTTACCTGATGTTAAAATATGCATTCCTTAAGCTGAAACAAACACCTTTACATTGGGAAGTAATAACCCAAGTTTTCTTATTATATCTTTCTTATGCCAAAACAAAAGCCATAACACTTGGAAGTTTGTGAGGCATGCTGCAAGTAACCACCCATGTTCTTTTCTGTTAAACACATTGATAAGCCTAGTGTCACATGATTTTAAGCCTTATAGTGCAGTTCATGGTGTGCATTCTACAAGGGTTGATTGCTGACCATTGACAGAATGATTTACCCCATCTCATTTTTGTACTGCACAACTACTGTGCACAACAGGCAGACTGCTTCAGTAATATATAAGCAAATTGTGCATTGTCTACCTCTGTGAGACGTGTAAGGCCAGTAAAAAGTTACACCTGATCTTAGTCAGAAGCTAATTATTTTATCTATTAGAGTACAGCAAAACAAAATGGAAAGATTCTTGAATAAAAAAGACATGGACTTCCAGTTTTTTCCCTTGTAGTGGATCAAAAAGAAAAATGGTGCTTTACATGTTTCATTCCCTAAGGGTATGTCCATTTCTTCCTAGGATACTACAAAGGCTTCCCCTCCTTCTTTGGAGGTGGAGCTACAATTACCGATATACACACTTAACTACCTGTGGAATGCGTGTGGTATGGATATGGTTACAAAACCTTTCTTTACTTTGTTAACATGGAAGTCAACTAGCAACCTAGTGAACTACACAAGGCATATTTTTTGATATGACTCCTGGATTACTGCATATTTTACAGTAAAACATAGGTCATAATTGTCACGTTTTTCCACAGGGCAGCAGCTGTAACTTGTCTGAAAGTCATAGTTAAATTGATTCAATAACTTTCAGAAAAATACAGAACTGTAATCTAGCATCAACAAAATACAGAGTAGTTGTTTTAGAAGATTTGTCCTGAACTAAAACATTTAAAATAGAGGGGAGAGAGGAATGGTGTGGCTTAGCCTGTGCATACCTCCTGGGGGGGGGGGGGGGTCTTGGGGGCCTAACAGCTGCATTTGCTTATTTCAGAGCAAGGCTTCATGAGGGTTACATCACCAGAAAAGGTAGTTACTCCCCTTGCACTTCCTACTGCATGTTCAAACTTTGAGTGCTAACTGGGTGTAGAAAGTGGGGAAACAATAGGGCTATAATGAAAAAAATCCTTAATGTCTGCATGGATGAAAACCACTCTGTGGATGGGCTTTCACCCAGATATGGGGAGCAAATGTGCAAGCTGTGACATGGACTAACTTGGTTACCAAGCACAAGAAGCTAAAAAAGGATGAAAACCGGTTACGTAAAACTGCTGTTAAAACTGAAAGAATAATTTCCTAATAGCAAAGCATTTAATATACAAGCAATGTTGAGAAGGGTTGACATGTCTGCTGTTACTTTTCAAAATAATCTCAAAAGTCTTTCTAGAATGTTCAGTTATGTAAAACTGTCTTATATTGCACTGATGTGAATGTTATGATTTTACTTCTATAGTCTGTAGCCATGAATCAAACTTTCTAACCACAGCCGAAGTAAATAAATTAATTCGGCCACTGTGTGGACCTGCAGAATTGCAGATAGTTCCAGAAACAATCCTTGCATTTTGACATATTTGAATATAATTTTAAGTGGGGCTCAGTATTGCTAGAGTTAAGCATCACAAATCTTGATTGGTGATTACCTCTTGGTTTACAAAATTCTAGAGGTGAAAAAAGGAGCATTCTAAAATAAAAACGTTGAGACATTTATTAAAGGTAATATTAGTTGTTAGCTCTAAGTAAAATCAGCATGTGAAACAGGTTAAGATTTTGGTTATGTCTCATTAAACATTATCCATTTTGTCACACTGAACTGCTACTTGTTTTATTATTTGAACATTTACAAAGTACTGCCTCTATTTCTCATTAACGTATTGTGATCTGGGAATCTAGCTCAGTTTGTGTTGTACACAGCATTGTATTCCCGCTAGCCTCTGGGGTCACCACTGTGAAAAATGGCTGGAGAAAAAACAGTGAAGCACCAGTGTAGTAGAGAGCGCCACATTCTTGTATGAGGCTGGAATTATGTATTTATTTATTTAACTTTTGTTTGCCAGGATAGTCCGAATGGGCAACAAGTCTCCATTTTCAGCGGAGTCCTGGGGAGAAAAACTCCATAACTTTACAGAGAGAAGAACATTTTACGAAAGAGACATTACAGAGTAGTAGCATACAGATTGTAGACTTTACAGCAGTTAGTACACAATAAGAAGATATTACCCCTTTTGGTTGAAAATACGGGTCTATATTATAATTGCGACAGCTGTCTTTTTTGCGAATACATGTTCATTGACACATAAACATTGAAGAACGAGAACAGCGAAGTACCAAAAGAGCGAAATTGAGAACACCAAATGCATTCCTGGAAGTAATAGTGCCATACAGGTAAGGTAAACCTAACTGTACAAACCTTACCTAAAACACTTTTTCAAATGTTTTTCCAGGGGGGCAAGCCCTCCTGCACCCCCCACACCCCCCCCCTACTTATGTATACCATCTCCGAGACTGCACTACAGTGGGGAAAAGGATTAATTTCCTCATCCCCATGATCACCCTGCTGGCCAAGAAAATCCATTCGTCATTCCCCATTTCACTCTTTTGGCACTTCGCTGTTCTCTTCTTCGATGTTTATGTGTTGATGAACATGTACTTGCGAAAGACAGCTTTCGCAATTCTGATATAGACCTGAAAATAAAAGTGTACAAAATATACAATGAAAGTATATAAGAACCTGGTAGAGCATTGCAAGATATTTCACAATTGAATGAGCATATAAATGTTTAAATTTCCATAAGAAAATAACTGCAGTGGTGGTGCTGCGGTAGCGCTGTCGCCTGACAGTAAGACGTTGTCCCGTTTGATTCTCAGCTAGAGCGTCTTCTGTGTGGAGACATGCGTGAATGGGCGTACCTTCGTTGAAGGTTCTGCATCAGGGCTGGCAACTTGGCACATAAAAATCTACTGCCAATCATTAGCAGACCGGAGTTCCACTGTGGCGACCCATAACCGGGAAAAGCCGAAAGACACAACATATACATTCAAGAAAATATACATGTAAGAGCAAATATATATATATATATATATATATATATATATATATATATCTACACACACACACACACATAGACACACACACACACACACACACACACACACACACACACACACACACACACACACACACACACACACACACACACACACACACACACACACACGTACATGCACTCATATATAGTTTATTGCTCACACATGGATAGGTATAATTAAAGTGTATTGTTTGTGTTGTCCAGGACAGATGGGGTGTAGAAATAATGAGTGGATGAGGCTTCAGGGGGTCAGTTAAAAAGTTATCATAAATTTACTTTCAAAATGCTTAAGTTATGCAAAACAAAAATAAGCTAATATGTACAGGTACTCAAAAAAGGCTGTACAGAGTAAAAGTGCTACTAAGTAACTAGTTCTGTCTTCTAGTTTACACAAAGTACACAGTATGCCAAAATATTGCACATTATATTATTCAAGTAAAGTAAAGAATATTTTCAAATCTAGCTGCTACTAAGTTCCAAGGGCAGGATTCTTTAACAGCTACACTAGGTGCAGCTATCATGTAAGCTGTCTGACATGCTGCACATGATAGATAGCTATTATCTAGCTAAATTACACATCCTGGCTATAATAAATTACACATCTTGGCTATAATATCATCTGTAATAACAATATAAAAAGGAAAGGTGGTGGTATTGCTTTTATATTTCCCAACAACTACCACATTTTTCATACAACAAACCAACAGAGCTTCTTATAACTTTCATGAAATTATTGTTGTTCTTTACATCTTCTCTGGTGACAATGCATCTGTTTTGGAATATATCCTACATTGGATTTCCATAATAATTCCACAAGAAAAAATATTACTAGGTGATGTGAATGTCAATTGGTTGGACTTCTAGCTCCCGAACATCTATCATAAACTTTTTGGGTTTCACAAACTAATTAATAGCCCCACACATTATAGCAGGACATCAAATTCCCTATTAGACTGGATCCTAGTATCAGACCCTAGCAACTACACTACTTCAGGTACAATGTCTGGTTTTCCCAGTGATTGTTTTCCAGTCTATACAACCAGACATCTCACACATTCATTTAAACAGTAGGGTTATAAAAGAACACTTTCCAAGTTTACCTCAGAAATGTTCATTATTAACCTATCACCTACTAACTGGAACTTTCTAACAATCTTCCCCTTAGATGATGCTGTAAATGAATTCAATACAGTACAACTTTTCTGAATATTTTAAATAACAATGTGACTTGGCTTGTGACTTGCACTGAACAAACAAACTGGAGAGAGCTGAGTGGAAATAATACCAGAGTTTATTAGAAAATGATTAAGTGCATTCATCCTTGTTACTTTTAGGACTTTTCAGAAAAAAACATCCATACAAACTCCTACCTTTTATATTAAAAGAATTACCGCAATTATCATAGTTAATTGTTTCTTAAAGAAACAATATATATTATAAACTAAAATAAAATACCTAGGCACAACTTTTTAATACAACTCATGCTAGTAGTGAGGCTATGGATAAAAGCTAAATCAAACATTTATAAAACATGAATTCAAGTAAAAATCAGAAAAAGTTAGACAATTAAAAAATGAGGGAATAAAGTGAAAAGGCTTTACAGATTAGCTGCTCTATATTTCAAAACTGTCTGCACAGAAATATAATCATTTAAACCAGGATCTGAAAAAGTCTTTAACCTAAATTGCCACAACAGCTCTTTATATTCCAATACACTCTTTCAATCACCTCCCCTTGGATCCAGTTGTTCTAAAATACCAAATAAAAATTAATCATGAGAGGTTCTAAGTAGGGAAAACATGTACAGAGCTTTATTGACATTTTTAGTCTTAGTGCTGTAAAGGTGTTCATATATCTGCTTCTTTAATGTTCCTTCTGTCATTCCAGCATAGAAGCATGAACATTTTTTGCAAACTTTCAAATAAATTAATCCTTTAGTGTCACAATTTCCTTTCTTTAAAAATATTAGTATAGTATTAATAGTTGTATTTCTTAAGGTAATGCTATTTTTTCCAGTATGTAATGACATTGTTTGCAACACCCACACTTCGTAGTGCCTAACCTTTCATTCCCACAATAAAGGGTGTTCCTTTTTAAGTTGTGACCAGTTTTTGACACACATTTAGGGTCTGTATCTAAAATACTAACCATATCAGGATTGTGCCTTAACATATTCCAGTTTTTAGAAATAATTTTTTGCTATTATGTGTGGCATGATTAAATTCCAACATTAGCCTATTGAAATTAGTACCACCCTTGTCTGTACCTACCTTAGCAGTTTCAAACTTAGGGTCAATAAATCCTGTGCCTAAAAGTGGTTTGTATTCTTTATCTCATTCTGTAAGTTTTTTTTTGCTATGTTTGATACTAAGGCCATGGGATAACCCCTGTCCACAAATAGCCTTAAAACAAATTCAATTTCCTTAGCTAAATTCCTATGCTGAGATGTCATCTTATCAGCTCAAATACATCGCACCTTCACCAAGCTTTTTTCTGCGAAAATGGATGGGCACTGGTGTAGGGTAAGTACAAGTTTGTAAAGGTTGGTTTCCTATAAACAGTGGACCTGAAGCTACCTTCAATAATTTTGATCATGGTGTCTAAATTATTAATAGCATTTCTATGATAACAATGCATACATTGCAAAAAATAGTTGTTTTATTTAAATAGTTGACAAAATCACTGATTTCTTCCTCAAGCCCATCCCATAAAATAAATATATCATACATGAATTTCAAATATAGCTTAATGGCTGCATAAATCTTTGAGGGAAACACAAATAAATTCTCCCATCCCAATAGAACCAAATTTGCATAGATCGGGGCTCAAGCCATGCCCATCACACCTTCAAAAGATTCCTCCTTGAAAAATAAAAAAAAATGTTTTCCAAGACTACCCTAATCAATTCAGAGAACAAATTTACTTCTTCATTCTTCAATACATTAAAAGATGAAAGGCTTTCTTGAAATAAATCCAAGCCTTCCTCTAACGGAGTGGAGGAAAACAAATCAACAATATTGATGGTTAAAAAATTATGTTCTTTGTTACTAATTCTGGGGTAAGCCTCCTAAGAAAGTCTCAGTAATCTCTTAACATGTGGATTTTCTTTTGCATTACAAATTTCAGGGACTTATCAATATACACAGCTATGGGGTGGGTTTTTGATCTCGTCATGGCTACAGTTGACTTAAATGGTAGATTCCTGATATTCTTATGAAGTTTTGGAATTCCAAAAAAAGAGGGGACTTTTGGTTTATTAACACTCAAAAATTCATAAGTATTAAGAGAAATCTTTTCATCTATCCTTAAATCTTCCAGAAACCAAACGATTCTATAGCGCACAATACTAATTTAATTTCTAGAGATCAAAGAGTATGTGGAGCTATCATGAAGAATGTGAACATAACTCTAGAATAATCTATGGCATCATACAGCACTGTACCCCCACCCTTATCTGGCTTTATTATTTTAAGAACAGAATTCTGGGTTAAGCCTTTCAAGGTCTTCTTCTCTTTATGTGTTAAATTGTATGTTCTTTGTACATTTTTATCGACAGACAGATTGTATAAGATTGCCATACATGCTGTCTCAAACACTTGTAAAGTAGGGTGCAAAATGGGGTTATTTTCTTCTATATATTTTATTTCTCCTTTCTGCCAACCCTTTCTGTGCCACCATAAAGGAGAGTCAAATTTAATTTTCTAATAAATAATTTGAGCTCTACCAAAGCGTTACTTAAATTCAATTTACATGATGGCACAAATTTCAGCCCTTTGTCAAATATAGAAAAATGTCCAGGGGTGATTTGTACAGTACTGTAATTGTAAATGTGATATCCTCTCCATGCGTGTGTAATTCCATCTTCATCTACATCTATAGCTACTGTATGTTTTTGCTTTTCTCTTCCCTTTCCCTTTTCCTCTTGTCATTGTAAAATCCAAATTCTGCTGTACAGTATGTTCTCGCCTATCTGGGCTTCTCAAAGGTGGAAATTCTTCAATGTCAACTACTGTTTCTTCATTTATAGTGGCAGGCTTATTACCTTCTGTTAGCTTTCAGTTTGTTTGGGTATAAAAAAATCTCTTGCTGTTCAACATTTGTACCAAAACAATTCTTTCCCAAAGAGTTTACCCATTTATTTCCATTGAGCTTAAATGGATATGCTACCAATATTTGCATAATCCTTTAAATCCCTGTCTAACTTTTTCTGTTTACACTTAACTATTTCATCACATCTCCAATCAACCTTAAAAAAATCTCATAAGTGTTTTATAATCATCAAATAACAAATCACTTCTAACAGTCATAGTCAAGTTATCAGCTTCACATAACAAATTATCAATTTTCCTTTTGTTGTACTTTATAATCAACTGCATGAGTTCACACTCATGCCTATCAAACAAACCAATAAAATCTATAACCATTTTGTCATTCTATTCAAGACTGCTAGGGATCTTAAATGTTCACATCCCTTGAGGCACTATCTGCCTTTTAATGGACTCCTCAAAATACATGTTGTCCAATTTCAAACTTTGAAGAAGTCCTAAAAGTAACACGTGTGAAAGGGCTTAAAAATTTTCGAATAAACTCTGGTATTATTTCTACTCATCGCTCACCAGTTTGTTGGTCCAGTGCACTTTTCTAGCCAGGTCACCTTGCTGCTTTGGATTCGGTGTTTGGCGACTTTGCCTTTTTTGTGGTGAATATCTTAAATAGCCTTGCACCTCCTAGAAGGAAGACAATAAAAAATAACACAATTTTACTATCCAGAAAGAATAGAGTGCTAATACAGCATATAGAAAAAGCATGGAAAGAATGGCAAAATATAAAATATGATAATAACTTACAAAATTCATAATTCTTCAGAATAGTACTAAAAGGGAAATGAATGAAGACAAACAACTATACTACACTATAATAACTTGCAGGAAATATAGTAAACACAACCCTAAAAATTCTGGACAGTGATTGGCTCTAGAAGATTCTCACTGCTGAAGTGACACTCTGACCCCACGTGCAAAAAAGGAAAAAAGGGGCTGTGGGTGGATTAAAGAAATCTTGCTTGCAGTCCATAAATTCAACCTTAACCCTTTTCCCAATAACTCATCAATTGAAACTGCAATGCAATTCAAATCCTATTTTATAGATAGTATAGCATCTGTAACCAAGGGTTCCCTGACATTTAATCCTGATCCTGTCCAGCAGCCATGTATCCCCACATTAACTTTAACCTTCAAACCTGTGTCCACATCCTATATAAAACAGCTCTTAAACAAATTCAAACCATGCTCTACTTCAGCTGATGACCTTCAAAGTGAATACTGTAAAATAGCAGCCAACAGCATTGCCTACCCTGTCTCAATCCTTAAAAATAGCTTAGTCAAGGAAGACCGCATTCCACCCCTCTGGAAAAAGTCACACATTATCCCTCTGCACAAAGGAAGAAATTAAACAGACATTACTAACATTACACCTATAGCTATCGTATCCCCCCTTTCCAAAACATTTGAAAAAATGTATTTCAAAACAATTGCTAAATTGTCCCCTGTAGGAAGAACTCCTGTCCCCCACACAACATGGCTTCTGTCCTTCCCATAGTACTAACACTGCACTTCTAACATATGTATCACACTGGATATGTCCCTGCACCAACCCGGATTAAGACCCCACACATCCCCCCACCTCACTGTGCTCATTTAAACAATGAGATACTTTATGTCAGCAACTCTAGGTATTGTTTGTGTACATAATTTTTCTTAAACCACAGGTGATATGTTATCTTTAACAATTACTTTTATTAAAAAATAAGCCTCAGGCATCACTTAAGGATGCATGAACTATGTCTATAATCAAACTGTATGTTACCTCAATTACTGGATTATCTATGTACTATGTCTACAATCATCTTGTATGTAACCTCAAGTAGTTGATCACCTATTTTGTATGCCTATAACTTAATCTATATGTAATTTTGGAGCTTTTCTCCCCGGGACTCCGCTGAAAATGGACATGTATCCAGCCGGACCATCCCGGTTAACAAATGTAAAATAAATAAATAAAAATAAATAAAAATAAATGTAGATACTGTCAATAAAGCTAAAGATAACAGCAAACTGGTCTCCTCTTTATTTTTAGACTTGTCTAAAGTCTTCAACACAGTTTGTCACAGCAAACTTCTACTTCAAATGTCCTCAATAGCCTATCTCAGCCCACCCGTCTATGGTTCAACAGCTAATTCTCCAATAATTATCAGTTAGTAAAATGGCATTCCACCCTCTCTCCATACCTCTCAGTCACCACCAGTGTACAACAAGGCTCTATCCTTGGTTCTCTCCTCTAACATTCACACTAACACCCTCCACACATCAAGCCTTCCTAATACAGTATGCAGATGACTCCACACTCATTTGCATATCTGATAATGTGGCACACCTCCAAAAAATTACTCAGGAAGCTTTAATAGCAACTTTAACATGGCTTTGCAACTCATAACTCATACTGAACTGTAAAAAAAACTACTACTTTCTCCCCATATCCCTCTCCAGTGAAAAACAAAATTTAAAGTCCTATCTCTTGATAATACAACCATTGAATTCACTTCTCGTAGTAAATTATTAGGGATGATAGTGGCTGATAATCTTAAATTTGACCTGCATATACAAAATTGCATAAGAAAAACTCATCAAAAACTAGGAATGCTTTATTGAACCAATCTTCTCCCTGATGCAACTGAAGCTACACTTGCCACTAGTTATCTCCTCCTCTCATTTTTTATGATGCCCCATCCTTAGTAACCTTCATGCATCACAATAATCAAAACTTGAACAATGCCATGATAAAATTGCTAAATTTGCAGCAAATACCCCTTTTAGAACCCACCACTGTATAGCACTATAAAGCCTAAATTGGTTAGAACTACCCCATCAACTAACATATACACAGTTTCTTACCACCAGTAAAATTATCCATAAACCATCTGCTTGTCCAGCACTGAATAACATTCTACACAACTATGTTTCTAATCAGTCATTATGATCCAGTGACCAAAATCTCCTTCCTGTCCACAAACCTATCAAAACTGCTGGGCATCTGTGCTTGTACTATGTTTCTAAGGCCTAGTTAGTATCCTCCCTCCCATACTTCATGACCATTCTGAAAGACTTCTTAGCCAAAAGCCACCTGAATTCTTGTTCAACACCAGGATACATTATATCCCTAAATGTGAACAAATACTTATTCATGCATACGTTACATCTCCTTATTCTCCCTTCTTCACTTACTTCCTTGCTTCTATCAATTTCTCTCCCCTGGCTTTCTCTCTAAATGTGCCATACGCCTGCTTTTCTCTCACTTTGTATTGCAGTTTCTGTTTATTAAACTAAGTTGCTTGTAATTTCTCTGTAAACAGCCTAACGTTTCTCTAGCTGTTAAATCCTTGTCATATAACGTGTATCTGCTCTTAACTAATGTTTTCATATTATGTCTAATTTGGTATAATTATTTAAACTGCATTTGTTTTTTGTATTATTTTTAATGTCTTTAAAACTATTACTCTTAAAATGTTCTGTCATACTTTGGAACTTTTTTCTCCCTTGGCCTCTGCTTAAAATGGGCTCCTACCCAGTCGGACATTCCTGGTAATCAAATTTCAATAGATAAATAAAAATAAATATCTGGTATTCATTAAATGGCTCTACATGAAGTGTAGAGCTGCAAAACACAGGAAAATGGCAGTGTGTGCTCATAATAGCATAAGTAGCAGAATTACATTCCAATTAACCAATCCAACACGGTGGAGCTATTTAGGAAGCTGTAGAGCAATATTGCACACTCAGTGTAGCCATTTGCCCTGAAATCCAAAACTCTTTGGATTACAGTCATGAATACATTTAGGAAAAAAGGATGTTGGTGACACTGCTGCCATCATTAACCTGCATGTGCAAGAGTCTCAAACTCAAGATACTACTGCCAGACCTTGGCCAAGAAGAAGGAGGGTATTTAGATCCCATTTGACTTATCATGGGCCACCTGACACAGAAATTGCTGGGAGATACAAGCTGGACAGGGAAATATCGGAAGAAATATGCATTATTTGCTGCTCTCACCTCATGCCCCACGGAAATTTTGGTGAACCCATCCCAGTGGAAACAAAGACGTGTGTATCATTAAATAAACTAGCTACTGGTACTTTTCAGAGACCCACATAGGGTACCGTATATTACGGGTGTCACAGGCATCAGCCTCAAGAATATTACATCAGTTTTTAAATGTACTGCTGAGACATGCATGGATGTATATCTGTTTCCCAAGCACCTCCACAAGAGAGAGCAAGAACCATGCAGGAGTTTAATGCAATAGCACACTTCCCTGAAGTTTTGGGGACATAGATTTCACACAAATAGAAATAAAAGCCCCACCCACTGAACAGGAAAGGAGGCACATCAACATAAAAGTATATCACTCTATAAACTGTCGGGTTGTCTGTAAGCAAAGGGATCATCTTCAATGTTTGTGCAGGTAACCCAGACAGTGTTCATGACTCACACATGGCACACCCGTGAGTTGTATGCAAGGTGTACCTCTCAACTGTCCAGATTTCTGCAGAATGTCCAGATTTTTACCTCATATTGTTGGGCTGTTTCTCATACATTTTGTGGTTTTCTGGCAAATAATTGAAGATTGAAGTCACAAAATAAAGGCATACATTTGAGTTTCAGACTTCATACTGTTTAGAAACTGCATGCTATTGCAAACCCTGTTATTCTAGTAACTTTGAGTTCATATGAGCAATATTTAAAATTTGTCCTTGAGTTTGAGCTTTTGTCCCTCAATTATTTTTGGTTTTGCCCAGATTTTTGCCCTTGGAGGCTGGGAGGTGTAATACAAGGTTTACAAGGGATGGCTTTCCACAAGAGCATCTAGTGAGGAATGCAGATTATGCCCTAGGACCATGGCTCATGACACCCATGAGAAACCCTCACAGTCTTACCGAGCAAGGATACAATGATGCCCATGCTCAAATTAGAAATGTCAAAGAAGTTGCATTTGGCTCACTCAAATTAAAGCTCCGGTGTCTAGAAACCTCAGGAAGTGCCCTGAAGTACAACCCAATAACCTATGCCAAAATACTTACAGTCTGTTCCATGTTGGACAATATAATTCTCAAGAGACAGCTTCAACAAGGACAATTAGGGGCAGGACTACAATTCCCAGTACCACAAGCAGTGCCAGCAACTCCAGCAGATACAGATGAGGAGTCTGAAGGAGAACCATCAGCTACAGATGCTGTCAGCAGATGTAGGCGTGCATAATATACCATGGCTCTGGATAAGAGGCAGAGGGTAGCACACACTGAATACCTTAAAGAATGAATAACAGCCTTATCACATATAAATACTAAAAATGATGCCTAACAAAATGCATGATCTTTGCTTGACCATGTAATTATTGTATTCAGTTAGAATCAGACACAGGGAACTCCCCAGGAGAATTCCCGTATCTGCATTATTAACAAGGTAAGTCTGAAAGCTGTATAGAAGAAACAATACAGCTGTATAAATTATTACCGAGTGATTCAAATCCTTATATGTCCCTAAGTTAATTTTTCCTTGTCGCAGGTGTACAGAAATGTCAGTAATACCTTATGCTTGATGTTTGTTTGTAGTACACAGCTTTGGATTTTGCACACTAATGTGTAGCCACAGTATATAAAGGAGTGGGCAGGTCAAGGGTAGCATCACTTACACAAGTATAAAGGAAGGCAAGACTTAGACATATAAACACATAAAAAAACAAAAACACCTGGGGTAAATGGTCTACCTCAAAACTCAAGTATAATAAAACACAATCTAAAATAGGATATGACCAAAGCACAATCCAATCTGGCAAAGAACGATACTAAAATCAAAATGCAAACACTTTGGTTATTATAGCAGTTCACCAATGTTTAATAAAATGGTAAGCACTTTTGCAAAATTGCTTCATCAGACCAATAATGAACAACAATATAACCGGCTATAAATATAATCACTCATCCAATCATCTCTCCAATAAAAAATAATCATCAGTTTGACTGGATTATTATTTTTTATTGGAGAGATGATTGAATGAGTGATTATATTTATAGTTAGTTATATTGCTGTTCTTTATTGGTCTGATGAAGCAATTTTGCAAATGCACTTACTATTTTATTAAATATCGGTGAACTATTATAATAACTGAAGTATTTGCATTTTGATTTTAATATTGTTCTTTGCCAGACTGGATTGTGCTTTGGTCATACCCTATTTTGGGTTGTGTTGTATAAGACTTAAACACATACTTTGACTGAACGAGTAACAACAGTAGCACAAATACAGTGAGGGTCAACAATTACAGAAGCAATCATGTACAACTGATTACGAAAAATGAATAAAAACATTTATTCTGCAATACATTTTCATTAAAGTAAGGTTCTGAGTAAGAAATGATTAGCTATCTACTATGTGCATCAGTCATAAAAGTAATCCTAAGTCACAAAGAAATGCCTAAAGGGCAGGATACCTGCACAGGGGGGTGGGGATGGGGTGGGGAAACAGCAGGGCAAGCCTAACACCAAAGAAGTGAGTGTGTGCAGGTAAAACAAAAAAATTATTCCTTAAGTATTCAGTTTGCAGGACAGTAGCAAGATATATTTAGAAGTCAACAGTACTGCTTAGATAAATAGAATATGTGTGTGTGTGGGTAAGTATTTGTTGAATGTGTGTGTGTGTGTATGTGTATACGTATATGTGTCTGCTTGAACACAATCAAGCACTGTACTAGCACTACATCCTGGCATCTTGGACAGGTGTGAGCTCTGCATCTCAGTTTATTGTCACCTCCGACCATGAGAACTACCTCTGCCAGCAGTTGCACTGCAAGTTCCATGGTCCTTTCTCTGGCTAGAAATTGGGGTACTACCTGACCATGACTGATTTTTGGACAAGCTGTCATCATGACTACATTCAGGACCATGACCACATGGCCTACTGTGTCTGAATTTTGACACTGCAATCATTTATGGAGCAGTGAAAGCAGTGTCACTACAAGAGCGAGCTCTTGCACAGCCATGTTGGCTAACACCAGATGACTCTATGGCCACATAGATGCCAACCCTCCCCCAGCAGATGTTCCATTACATACACTGCATAATCCAGTGTGTCATTCCTCCTGTCCAAGGAGTCAGACACATGGTTCAGGCAGTCCTGCACATCAGAATACGCAATGTTTAGTGCTTGCGTTATCTCTTCTGAGACCCTCGTGGAACGTGCCTGTGCCTCCGTGATGACCCTACACATACATTTTGTGGCACCTACTGACACACCATTACAGGAGCAAGGTGGACAGCAGGCTTCTTCTAAACCCCCTTAACAACCTGCCTGTGCAGTACCTCACCCTCATGATGGCTAGGGGAGAATCAACCTGTTCTACAATTGGAGTAACCACACTACCCAGATCAACTGTGTCATCCTCAACCTGTCCTATGTCTGAAGTCTCTGTGTTATGAGTATGTGTAGGCATAATAACTGTGTCAAAGATAGGGGTAGGAGATGTCAGAGGCACAACTTCAAATGACAGACTGACTCACTGCACTCCCAGACTGTGCTTCTTCATCACCGTCATCATCATCAGAGGCTACCAATATTCTGCTATAAGGATACAGGAGTTCCACAATGCCATTGGAAGGACCAGCTATGATAGTAAGTAAGCAAAAAAGGAGAATAAACAATGATCAAACTTCTGTTATATGAAATATATCTTATAACTTAAAAGATACTGATGCAGTTAAATCAAATAACTTTAATTTTCGCATGCATCTACTTTTTGGATATTAAAAAGAATACCGAAGATGAGTTTACCATGTGCAGGTAGTCGTGCAATGGCAGAACCAGATGTCCCTCCATATAAAAGAGAGTGGTGAAACATGGATGATAAGCATCACCAAGCAAATGACATAAAAATCAGAAGACAATTGCCTTTACAGTTGCAGAATAAGATACCTCTCTTACAAATTTTTACTGTCCACTGGACTGCCCTCCCATTCCCCCTCCAATTCCCTTTCCATCTATGTCTCTTCTATCCACCCAGTGTCGCTGGCTTTCATGCATATGACATAAATGTATGCATGCAATGACAGATATTTATTTAAATAGCATACCTTGACATTCTGTGGTAGACACATGTAGGTTGTCTTCCACATTGGCCCCAACATCAAAGATTATGTGTGAACCATGTGCTGTCTGGTTCTCTGACAGTGGATAGGAACTCCACTGTTTCAGTCAGTGGTGGCTCAGTACGAGGACCACCCCCATCTCCATAGATTCATGGACAATTGCAACTGCATGATATCTGTCCACCATAGTCATATCACTGGCCCTACGTCTTAATTTGGAATATGTACATCCATGACTCCCACCACATTAATACCATCCCTCACTTGCTCCCGGATATGGTCCTGGGAGACATTGCCACCCCTGCCCTTCTGTAAAAGGAATGACCCATGGCAATGTACAGCCTTAGTGATCACATCATTTTCCACATCTGAGTATGGCAGTTTACAGGGTGCAGATATCATGTGCTCTGTATGAAAAGAAACATAATAGGAAAGAAGAAATCATAAGCAGAAAAACAAAAGATGGTTGAACATACAAAAAAATATATGAATGTCTCACAAAATACATGACAAAATAAGGCTTGATACGAATAAACACAAATTAATACAGTACCCCCAACTACAAAACAAAGAAAGAATTTGATACAACTTTATAGCTAGACTAACATTTCTACCACTCTGTAGTACATTGTAGCATTAAAAAAATATATATACACCTGTCAAGGAAAAATAGTTAACATTTTTTGGTCTGATATGCACTTCCATGGAGGTCAGCCAAGTAGATATCAGAGCCTTAACAAAATTGTCACTGCTACTAATGCGTGAACCCATGACCTTGGTAATAATTAATACAACAGTCTTCTGAAAAGTGATCTTCTTTCAAGATTGAAATTCCCGTTGCACTGTCATAATTATTATGTCGCAAAATACTGCATGGTCAAGAAATAACTGTAGCATGCATGGCTATGCCAACAGCTACTGAGAATAACACAGACACTACAGCAATACTTGTATTGTGAAGTGCAAACCATAACTAAGGTTCAACTATATAAATCTGTTCATAACAGCAACCTACCTTTTCAGTAAGTTGGTTGTGAAAGCAGAAAACAGTTTGCAAGCTAGTAGCAGTAAGCAGTGGTATCAGGTTTTTTGGATCCAGTCTTTCCCTACTGTGATACTTAACTAAATGATTACCTTTATATAGTGCAGATTCAGCCTCTCAACACTGTGAATATGCCAATGAGGTGTGAACTCATTAGCATTAATGAATTCCACAAGTTGCACAAAGTGCTGGGAATGTAAACATGGTGTAACGGCCTACACCATTGCATCCCCACATCCAACTTTTGCAAGGATGAGCACTGAAAAGTGCTACCTGTTAAGAGTTTGCTAATGTAAATGGCAGGTCGGACTGCAGTGTCAATTAGGGTGTGTCAGATTCATAGGTTCAGAGGTTCATAGGTAGGTACTAGGCTATTGGCCCTAGGGCCTATACAAGCCTAGCCAAAAAGGTACCCCGGCTTTTGCCACTCAAGAAAATTACTTTCCTGTGCCCCTGTTGAGCAGAGCCACAGAGGTGATCCCCGGGGTGAATTTCCTATTTCTCATCCAATCATCAAGGTTTTTCTTGAAGAGTGCTAATGAGGAGCTTTGTTTGATATAGATAGGTAGCTTGTTCCAGAGTAGGGGAAGTCTCTGGGACAGGAATCTATCCCTCCAGCATGTTCTGTTTATTGTGGTAAAAAGGTTTAGGTCCCTAGAGCATGTAGCTCGGAGGGATTGGGATTTTTTTAAGTGGAGCACGTCCAACAGCTCTGGGTTTGACATAACTTTGTATGTTAGGCAGAGATCGCCCCTGAGTAGGTGATATACGATGGAGTAAAGCTGGAGTTTTTAAAGACGGTCTGCATAGGGCATCTGTTTGAGGCCAGTAATCCTCTTTGTGAGGTATTTCTGCAGCCTTTCCAGTTGTTGTAGATGTCTTGTGAGGTACATACCAAAAGGAGCGCTGTACTCTATAATGGATCTAATGAGTGACGAGTAGAAGGGAACAATGACCTCTTTTTTCCTGGATGAGTAACCTTTTGTGATGAGGTGTGCCATGTAAAGGATTTCTTGACTACTGTGGCGATGTGATTATCAAAGGAGAGACTTCTATCCACCTGTGTCCCAAGGTCTCTTATGACACTTTTGCAAAAACAAAGACAGTATAGTCACCAAAATCGGCTTTTAGGAAAATGATAAGTCCACGAGTGAGTAAATTCCAAACTTCGACCTCTCTTTAACAGACAAACAATAAAATGACAAAACAAATAAAATAAGAGTCCCTTAATGTCCACACGATAAGAGCTTTCGATAAAAATCTTCCTCAGATCGTGATTTAAAAATGGGACTAACTTTCATTTTTAAAAGATGTTCCTCTATGTTGCTAGCCAATTTATGCACAGAATAAATAGCTACCAGCCAATCCATAGTATTACTCCACTGCCTCATTTACATATACAAAAATGAGTACTTCCGTTTCCCGCTTTTTTCATTGAAACTCATAATATGCAAATAAGGTGCATTCTCATCCAATCACAAATGTGAAAAGATGCAAACGCTGTTAATTGGCGATGGTTCATCTGTCTTGCTTACTCACAGCCATCACTTACAACCTCTTTCGTTAATATGCAAAAACAAGTACTTTCATTTCCCTCCTTTTTCATTATGACTCATAATATGCAAATAAGGTGCATTCTCATCCAATCACAAATGTGGCAAAATACAAACACTAATAATTGGCAATGGCTCATCTATTTTCCTTACCCACAGCCATCACTTACAGCCTCTTTCCTTAGTATGGATGCCTTATGTTTAGAAACTATTAAAAACAGAGTATATGTAAAGAGCTGCTTGAAAGTCATCCATTATATTTGAATCCAAAAAGTACATAATGCCGATCACTTCGGTTCAAGCATATACTAATGGTCTGCATCCCAGGCTGCAATTGCAAAGCAGGATATCAAGTCTATAAGGACTGGAGAATAACCAAAAAATAATACAATCATTCTCTATATATAAAAAATATTTGTATCAGCTGACTTGGTATCCAGTCCAATTCATTAGTATACATAAAGCCGATCGCTTCGGTTTGTATAAAAGACATCAGTAATACTATGACCTAAGAGAGGTCGAAGTTTGGAATTTACTCACTCGTGGACTTATCATTTTCCTAAAAGCCAATTTTGGTGACTATACTGTCTTTGTTTTTGCTTTTGTTTACTTTTTGAGACAGTTCACCATAGCGCAGGGGGAATTTTGTTTTTTACTTATCACACTTTTGGTGTTAAGTAGACTACCATCTATGTGGTAGCTCATGGATACAGAGCTTTTACCAAAGGGGATGACAATGCACATTTTAGTATTGAGCTTGAGGCCATGTCTTTTGACACCAGGTATATGTCTCAGTGAGGCTCTTTTGTAGAAAGTCCACATCGTTAGGAGTTTCAATTATGGCTCCTAGTTTGCAGTCATCTGCTAACTTAGTTAGCCAAAGACCTTCTGTGTTAGCCTGTACTTCAGAAAAGTAGATACCAAACAGGAGAGGACCCAGGACTGAACCCTGTGGTACTCCACTTGTCACTGGTCTGAAGTCGGATTTGGAGTCTGCTACTTTCTCAGTGTGGGTTCTGTCAGTGAGCCAGTTGGCAACCCATCTTGTGACATAGGGATTTATACCTAGTTTAGTCAGTTTATCTATAATTCCAGAGTAGAGTAGGGGATGGCGTCAAAAGCCTTGGCGAGATCTAGATAGGCTGTATGAACCACCTTACCCTCGTCTATGGCTTTGGTGACTGCTTCAAAGAAGTCTATCAGGTTTAGGAGACACGATCTGCCTTTTACAAACCCGAACTGGGTGGGGTCCAGAGTTTGGAGATTACCAATGTCTTTGTTTATAAGTTCCATGATGATATGTTCCATGGCCTTGCATACCAGGCTCATTAGGCTAATGGGGCGGTAGTTCCTGGGGTCTGTGTTGGCTCCCCCTTTGTGATATGCTTTACAAGAAATGTTGTGGCTGTCGTTAACTGGCTTATGAGACAACATTCCTAACATATATATGAATTATTTCTGACAAAAATGTCTACCTCTGAATACAACTGTGTCTGCAACTCTAGTTTATTCATTGAAACATATATCAGCTACAAGGCAAAGCACACAGAAGTCTTGTTAAAGAAAATAGATATGGGAATGATGTTAACCAATAAAGAGAAGCAAAGAGGTGAAGTATTCATATTTTTTTATATTGTGTGAGGAAAGATCCCTTCTTTTCCCTGTTGCCAGTATCACAGCCATCCACAGCTCTAACTGCAAAGTACACAGAGCAAAGGTCAAGAACTGTTGCAGTTGTATCTGTAATGTTAATTGATATATATACTGAGTATAGAGAGGGTTGCCAGATGTCCCTATCTGAGTATGACTGTCCTGGGATCAGCAGCCTGATCCCGAGTCCTGCTCTGCCGGTTAAAATCCCGGTGAAATAGCCTCCGCTTTGTCTTTTTTTTTTTTATTGGCCTGTATGCTGGTATAGGAGCCAATCAAAAAAATCATGAAACAAAGCTATTTCTGTTTAATGTGGAACTGCAGGCAGAAGGAGCTCCGTTTTGCGATTTTTTTGATTGGCTTGTATACTGGCATATGGGCCAATCAAAAATCACCAAACACAGAGCTACTTGTGTGTAATTTAGAACTGCGATGTTCCATATTAAAGACCTTTTTTTTTTGTTCTTCACTTAGTGAGAAAGAACTTTTTTTTGTTTTTGTCCTGATCTGGCATGTATACTGTTGTGTGTGGCACATGTTGATAGGTGTCTGAACTGTGCCTTGTGAATGCTTTCATGTACTGGGGTTTGAATCCACAGATGGTATAGTTTGTGTTAACATAATGATATTTATTGGAAATACGTTGATGTTGAAACACAACGACATTAAGGAAATATCAAGACTATGTATTTTAACTAGTTGTTTGGTAACATTTCCTCTATTTCAGTACTTTTATTTTTTTCTCTTCATCATTTGCATGCCATTTGACATTGAGCAGTCTGGACTGACAGCAGTATCTAGCAGTGAACTTGAGTTCACTTCCTAAAGAAAAAATGAAAAATTTAATTTGGGCTGCTTTCTGTTGTGTAAACCAGCCTGGCAGCAATGCACAGCCATCAGTACTCTGGATAATACTTAATGAAGAAAATGCACCTATCAAGTAGCTTTTCTCTATGGCACAAAGTGAAAGTGCAGTGAGATTAGAGGTAAAGGACTGTTGATGGAGGGTTCAAATCTAGTTAACTGCTAATTTTATATAGGGGGGGTCTAAATTAGAGTTGTCAACCATCCAGAATTCTTCCGGACTGTCCAGAATTAAGGGACACTGTCTGGAAGGACGGAAATTGCCTGTGTTGTCTGGAAAAAATTGTGCAATGTGCACATTTTCGTTTAGTTTAAATAAAGTACATTTTTTTTAGGGGTGTTCTTCTTTAAGAACGCCTTTTGCATCCGGGTGCAGATGATGAAAACAGTGTCTTTGCGACTGTTTACATCTGTCTACTCACTGTCTTCCATGCGCGTGGAATTTGAATTATAAAGAAGATGGGCTGTATGCTGAAAAGCCCCAGGCAAAGCACAAGTCCGGCTGGTGTTTGCTCTGAGTTTTCTCTAATCCAACACTGCGGCACATGTAAGTTCCGTTTTTTTTTTTTTTTTTTTTTTTCCCCTCAGCTCATACTCTGTTCTATTTTAATGGGGTAGGGTGCTGCAGTCCTGAGTATGTCCTCCTATAATGCCTAGTAGTAACTATGAACCTGTTTTCAGTTTGCCATCCATTTCCTATTGCAATATTACCGGCAGCTTACCATTTTTTTAACGTAACATAGGCAATCAATTCTTCAAGGGCAGCATGCACTGATTTGTAGATGAGACACTGAAATATAAAATTATTTGCTAGCAGCAACTTTTCATTAGTTGCAGATCCCTTTAATGTGGAATTTAGATGATGTTTTACTTCTGCACTCTGCAGAGATTGTGCATATTGACTGATATTGGTGGATTTTAATGACATAAGTATGAGTGGGCATTTATGGTTGAAATGTTCTGAATTGGGCAGTTTTGTCATTATTGGTTCATGTGTTTTGTTTCAATGCTTACTGGCAAAATGTTTACAACTATACATTTTACAAACAGTCTAACAAGTAGTGCTGTTACTGTCATCACATCATCACTGTCAAAAATAATAAGGCTTGTTAAGGGCAATGTGTTTGTGTGTGTGTCTAAAAGCTGCAAGCTGAACATTAGCCATATGTTTTTCATTCGCTTATCAATGAGAAATCAGAAGTGTACAGAAAAGTATCTACCATTTTTGAGAGGTAGTTGGTATATGAAGAGCACCTATAGCATTACTTCTGCCTGATTACTGATGAGGCTTGTTGAGCAGCAGTGTCTGTCAAAGATAAATATGACTATCTTATTTATGTGAAGACTTCACTGTCACATCTCATCTGATGTACCCTCTCTAATGGGGCATGCATAGTCATCTGGGACAGTATGTATGTGGCATTTTGTACTCAAGTACCCTATTAGAACTCTCTGGATTTTTAGTGTGAATTGGTTTAAGGTAACTAACATATGGCCATTTTCATATGGTTAACATATCCAACATTTTAGAGGATTGTGTTGCCACAGCCTGGCAATATATGCTATTTAAGTATATCAGTAATATGCCAGTTTTGTTTCATTAAAAATTCTACATGAGCATGAGCGTACCAGTCTTAAAGTTGTGATGGCTGCTAATTCATGTCTGCTAGCTGTTATTATCTATTAAAATTTAATACAATCAGGAAGGTGAATCAAAGAGCTTGTGCATGGCTTTAAAAGTGTGTGCAAGGGGCCTGTGATTTGAAAAAACCCAAAGGTAAACTTAATCCACCACTGGCCAGATGCATTTTCTTTGAATGTAGGTTTCAATGCTGTTTCAGTGAATCTGAGTTTTTAAGGCAAAGAAGTATTAAAGCTATGTCTGTTTATGAGAGACTGTATTGCTTGTTTAGCAAATAGCTATTAGTGTTTGTGTTGTAAAATTCGAAATAAAAGTTTTACATTAAATCCAAGTATCTGCAATCATTGTAGAAGTAAAGCCGAAAACAGTATGCATGCAGAGTTTTGAATAGTATTTATGGCAACTGGGGAGAAATGGAGAGCTAGCCAAGTAATGGGACACCGGAATGGCTGCTTGTGTGTGTGTGTGTGTGTGGGGGGGGGGGGGGGGTACCGCATTTTGCTTTCATGTACATGTCCAGAAATTTTGACATGGAAAGTTGGCAACCCTAGTCTGAATGCATACATACATACACAGGTTTTGTTAGATCACTGAGTTGTGTAAAGCTCAAATAATCTCAGAATTCTGTCTACTTCTGCATTACTTCTGAAACTACAAGACAGATAATGTCTGTCACAAATTACATTTCTGATGTTGCAAGGAGATGTGAGAAGGATGAATATGTCACTTGAGTACATTACTTGCTCTGGTCATTGCTAGATATACCCATTAATTGAATTCATTTTCCTGTCAGCTTTTTTTCTGTCATTTTTTCTAATGCCATTTGCATTTGCTTTCCAGTCTGCCACATATAAAGATGGTTCACTTACTAAGGAAAAAAGTGAAAATTTTGATTCAGGCTGCCTTCTGCAGTACAGACCAGCCTGGTGCCAGTATGTGTCCATTAACAGTCTGCTGAATATATTCCACTTCTCAGAGAGCTATGCCTGTTATGCAAAGTATAAATAAAGTGAATTGAGAAAAATAAATCCAGTTAATTATTAACTTTACAGTCTGGAGTCTGAATACATATTTACACACATTTTTGATTGCTGTGTTGTTGTGTAAAACTCAGATATTCTCAGTATTGCAAACAACATGTGAGGTGTTGTCTGTCCACTTTCACATTATTTGGCATTAACTACAAGTCTGATAATGTATGCCAGTCATTACATTTCTGATGTTGCAAGGAGATGTGAAAAGGATGAATGTGCCACTTGAATGCACTTCTTCTTCTGGTCATTGCTAGATATACCCATTACTTTAATTCATTTTACTGACAGCTTTTTCCTCTCACACATTTTTTTTCTAATGTCTTTTACATTTGTGCTCCCCTTGGCAGCATACAAACATGATTCAATGCCTATGGAAAAAAGTGGGAAATTTAATTTACCCTGCCTTCTGTAGCACAAACAAACCTGATAGCAGTGTGTGTCCATCAACACGTTGGATAGCACTCTGGATTGCACTCAGTAAATAAATTCAAAGTGTCAGGTACATTTTAGTTTGGCAGAAGGTGTAAGTGGAGTGATCATAAAGAGTGAAGACAGCTTATTTGGGGTTTGAATCCAGTTAACAGATTCTTTTACAGAAGGAGTCAGAATGCCCTTTGTCACCATATTTTGCTCAGTGATGTCACAGTAAATGCACATCATTATTGTATATTGCAAGACGTGTCATTACAGCCTGCTATAGAAGCCCAATATAATGTGTGTAAAACATGACACTGATATTATTTAATGAGCAATGCATATACATATATATGATTTGCACAATATTTTTGTTGCAATTATTGAGTTCTCACATACCATAAGTATGTGTTTAGAACGGTATGTGCTATGGAGTATGTATGTACCCTAACTCACCATGTCTTACTCGGGTCATGCAACTGCATGCATTTGAGATGTATGTACAAACATAATCAATTCTTTTTACACAGAAATGCAGTCCCATGACTAAGTAAAGTCTCAGACATACAAGCATCCATTATTGTCATCATCGTCGTTATCAACCCCCTTTTTCTCATTTTCTATATGGGGTCAGGGTGTCGTGTTAACTGCTGCACTCTCTCTTGATTCAATGTTACTCCTGCCTTCTTCAGCACTCATGTCTAACTGTCACAGATCTCTCACACAATCCATCCACCTCTTTGCTATATGCACTTGTTTCCTCTTGCCTTCTTCTTGTCTATCCTAAATCTTATTTTCCAGATTGTCTTCTGCTTTTCTGCACATGTACCCAAACAACTGTAATCTATTATCTTTGAACTTTTCTGCAGTCGGAGCCACTTTGGCTTCTGCTGTTATGTCCTCGTTGCTTCATCTGTCCCAGAGAGTGCATCCTACCACCTCTAGCTTCTTCACCTGCACTGCCTTTACTACCCAGGTTTCTGCAGGGCTGGCTCGTGCTATTGGACTGCAGGACTGCAACCCCCCCCCCCAGCTGTAAAACAAAAAGGAAAATAAAAGAAAAATAATAAAAGAAAAGAAAAACTAATAAAAATCATGCTGGACTGCTGGTGAACCAGTCTGGAGCATGCACACAGAATCCAGACTGTCTCACCAGCAGTCCAGATTAGGAAGAGAGCATTCAGCAGCACTATCCCAAAAGGCTATGCAGTTACAACTAAATAGACTGGATGGGGGATCTAACTGCAACATTCACAGGCTGGGTAGCACCCAGCTTGCTCTGCTCTTGCAGGAAGGACTTGCTGTCATTGCGGGCCTCTGGATGGTATGGACTTGAACTTACTCTCGTTTTATGGACTGCTGGACTGCCTGCTTTACAAACTTTACTAAAGAAATAAGCTGGCTGCTATAGACTTTAAGGTAAGGAAGGAATTTGGTGTGTGTGTGTGTGTGTGTGTGTGTGTGTGTGTGTGTGTGTGTGTGTGTGTGTGTGTGTGTGTGTGTGTGTGTGTGTGTGCAAAATTCCCCAGTATATGGTGGTGGTTAGAGAATACCACAGACTTGAACCCTGTACCTTGGACCCAGGTGGCAAGCTCCTGAATTCCCTACCCACCACCATTTGCAAAAAGCTTGCAGATTTTTGCCTCATATTTGTTCTGTCCTGTTCCTCATAAAATCTGTGTTTTTTGTATTTTTGTGTCTTTGCACATTCCGTAGTGCAGTGGTACAGTGGCAGTATGGTTGTCTGACAGCTACAGGTTCTCTGGTTTGGTTTCTGGCTGGGGTGCCATTTGTGTGGGTTTCCTCTGACATCTTCCCATCTTACAAAGATATGTGTCTGGAGTGTTTCTCCCTGGGCCTCTGCTGAAAATTGGCTTTTGTTCTAAGTCAGACTTTCCTGGTTGACAAATGTTAAATAAATAAAAATGACAAGCATTTGAATTTCAGACTTCATATTCTTCAGAAAGTACATGTTAACACAAAACCTTTTATTCTAGCAATTTTCAAAGTTGATAAGACGTTTATTTGAAATTTGTGCCTATTTTATGGGACTGTATTCCCCCATTATTGGTTTTGTCCAGACTTTTTGCATTAAGGTTGGGAGCTATGGTAAGAACTGAATTCACTGAATATGTTTGGGGGCCCTATTCCCCCATTACTGGCTTTGCCCATGTGTTTTTTGCTAAGCAGTTGAGAGCTATGGTGAGAACTGAATTCAATGAATATGTTTGGGGGCTGTATTTCCCCATTATTGGCTTTGTTCAGATGTTTTGTGCTAAGCGGTTGACAGCTATGGTGAGAACTGAATTCACTAAATGATAGCCATTTAAGTTCCAGTCTTCCTCTCTTTCACAAAACACCTGATATGGCATAGTAGTGTGTTACTTTGATTGTTTTGCACAGGGTCCTGGGGTCAAGACTTGGCAATAAAATGTATGGTGGTAACACAGCATTTTATTCTAGCAACTTTCCAACATTATACAAGCAATGTCTAAAATATATCCCTGGTTTATGGGCTTTTGGTCCCCCCCAATAAATTTTGGCATTTTCCAGATTTCTTGTGCTGAAAAGTTCAGAGATACAGCTGAGTGTTGAGTAGATTTTACAAGGAGCTGAGAGCTGCAGGAGAGCAAAAGTTTAGTGCTGCTTATGGTATGCTTGTTCATATTGTTAATAGCACAACAGGTAGTGTACTCGCTTTTGATGCAGAAGGCTGTGGGTTCTACTCCCACAGTAGATAGATGCATTGCTGATACTGTACTGTGTTGCAAAGGGGGTGGATTTTGCAATACATTTTGGCGAAGATACCTAGTAACTATGAACCTGTCATCAGTTTGCCATCCATTCCCTATTGCAATATTACTAGCTTATACTTTTTTAGTGTAACATAGGCAATTTATTCCGCAAGGGCAAAAGGCACTTTATTTGTTGATGAAACAATGAAATATAAAGTTGTTTGCTAGCAGTAACCTCTTCATTAGTTACAGATCTCTTTAATGTGGAATTATTTAGATGACTTTAACTTCTTCAGTGATTGTGCATATTTACTGATACTGGTGGACTGTAGATGTTTGAGTAGACTTTTATAATGGAAATGTTCTGAAGTGGGCAGTTTTGTCATTATTGGTGCATGCATTTTGTTGCATTGTTTACTGGAAAAATGTTCAAAACAATACATTTAAAACGCCCTCTAAAGCTGTACTGTATTGTACAAGGAATATAATTTAATACAATCAGGAAGGTGTATCAAAGAACATGTGTATGTTTAATGTGCAAGGGGCCTGTGATTTGAAAACAGCCCAAAGCTAATCTTTATATGCCACTGGCCAAATGTATTTTCTTTGAATGTGGGTTTCAATGCTGTTTCAATGAATGTGAATTTCAAGGACAGAGACATTTTAATGCTAAGTCTGTTTTCATTGCGAGGCTGCATTGCTTTGTTTAGCAGATATCTATTAGTGTTTGTGCTGTAAAATGCAAAATAAAACTTTCAAATGAAGTCCAAATCATCGCAGAAGTAAAGCAGTATACACATTAGTGTTTCTGGTAAATGGGGTGAAATAGCCAAGTAATGGTTCATTGGAATGGCTGCAAAGGGGAGACTCCATTCGGCAATGATTTTGTGAGGGGGGAAGGGCAGCAAACTCAAAGACAACCCCGGCTGAACTATACCTCTCAACTGTCCAGATTTTTGCAGAATGAATGGAGTTTTGCTTCTTATTTTTGGTTTGTTCCTCATAAAATTTGTGATTTTCTGGCAAATCATTTAGGAATTAAGTCACTAAGTAATGACAGACACTGAGTTTCAGACTTCATAGCCTTCAGAAAACTGCATACTAAAGCAAGACCTGTTATTCTATCAACTGTCTCAGTTTATACAAGAGCAATTTTTAGTACTGTTTATATGTTCCCCCAATATATTTGGGGTCCATATTAGATCACTGAATGCTTAAAAAAGGGAACAGTGATTGATCAAACTTATGTAAGTGAAAGCTTAAAATATTGAAGCAACAGAAACCCAAATTTTTTCCTAGTTAAAGAATCCGGTTGTCCGTTTCTGTTGCTTTGGTATTTTCAGTGCTGTGGTGGAAAGTTACGGGTCGGGTTCAGGTAAGTGTGCGATTGTGTGGATGTGAGTGTTAGGGCGGGTTAGGTGAGTTAGGGTTAGGGAGTGGGTGAGGTGAGTGTGCGATAGTGATGGACCTTAGGGTTAGGGTTTGGGTTAAGGTAAGTGGATAGTTAGTGGTGTGTGTATAGTTTAGTGTAGGGTTAGGTGTCAGATTTTAGGTGTATGTGTGTGGATTGCTGTTTGTTTGGTGTGCTTGTGTTGTGTGTATGTGTTTTGGAACAGCGATTTTTTTCCCTAGGAAAAAAATCGCTGTTCTGACAGTTTGAGATTGTAAGCTTTCACTTATATAAGTTCGATCAATCACCATTCGCTTTTTTTAAGTGTTCAGTGATCTAATATAGACCCTATATTTGGCCTTGTCCAGATTTCCTGCATTAATAGGCTGAGAGGTACATGCAAATAAATTGCTTTCTAGAATTAGGTATATCCAAACCTCTCAACTGTCCCCAATTTTGGTTCAAAATGTTGCTCTTCCCCTAATAATCCCTCAGCAAAATGGCAATTTTGGAAGAAAATGTGAAGGGTTTACAATTAATAAATAACTGTAATAATCAGAGTTATAGATTACGTTTATTTTAGAAATGCATGTAGATTCTTTTATTTTGTCAGCTGCTCAAGTTAGCAGTACTAATATTAAAAAAGTGTTCCTTTTTTGACAGGTCCCCAGCTGTATTGTGTGGATATTTTATATTTTTGCATTGCATTTTTGGTCCGTTTTTCATAAAATTGTGGGGTTTTTTTGGCAAATTAGTGGCAAATCACTAAAGACTGAAGTTAGAAAATAATGACAGATATTTGAGTTTCAGATTTCATACCCTTCAGAAAATTCATACTATTGCAAGATCTACTATTCTATTATCTTTCTAAGTTTATAAGAGCAATATTTAAAAATTGTCCTTATTTGGGGGCCTTTGCCCCACTTCTATGTATGGCTTTGTCCAGATTTCTTGCTCTGAGGTTGAGAGGTATGACAAATGTGTCAGGGCCATGACAGTCAGCCAGAGACATTTCAAATTGTGACATACTTGTTGCATTCCACTCCCCCATGTAGTGACTCTGAATGTGTCCAAGCAAGACAAGGAGCAGTTATGCAGTGTAAATGTGCAGATTATCCCCCCATACAAGGTAGACACAATTACTACAGTGGCTTTTCATCTGTCCTTAATTTTGCAGAATGTTCAGATTTCTGTCATATTTTTCTACTGTTGATCTGTGCTTATTATCATTCAGAAAGTGCATGTTGCTCTGTATTTAAGTAACAATGCTTTAATGACCATCAGGTAAGCTTGTCTGAGATTGTAAGATGCAAGTAAGCTTTAATATGCATGCTGTTAAAGAATTGCCAACATTGAAAGCCTTTCTGTTGTTGCCATGCAGAGAATACTTACATAACTAGATAATGTATAAGCCTTGGGTATTGAAATGCATATGACAGTATTTGTAATAAAGGACAGGATTACATTATTTTAAGAAGCACATTACATTTGTTGGAGACTTCCAGTCATCTTTGCAGTCTTCACCTGTAACCTAAACAGAATGCCAATATATCGTGTGTGGTCCATAACCTGTGCAGTAATCATTTAAGCAATGTATCTTGAGCTTGTTTCTTGTTTGCTTTTCATTTTTTACTTTGATCATGTTTTCCCCATGAAACAAGTAGATAGTCGTTGTCAGGCAGCAGGTCGTTTTTTGATAAGAAACATTTTTACAAGTGGGGGTATCACAGAGATTGCTATTTTCAGCATGTTACTTGGTACTTTAATAAAGCTGAATATCAATTATAATTATAATGTAGAACTGCAGTGAAAGGAGAAGTGGTTTGAGTTGAATGCTGCTTGTTTTTCTTATACTTGATTTTGACTGTCATTCCAGCAATGTATTTAAAAAGTAATTTATTTTTTCATGCCTCACAACCTTTTTATTTCCATCTAGATATTAAGTAAGCTGTCATGCAGCCAATGGACTGAAATATGTTTTTTCTTCTACACTTCATTTTGTCTTGATTGGACTTTCATAATGATGGTTTGGCACCCAGGGCAGCGTATTTAATTATAGTTACAGTTTTTGTGGTTTTCAGCATAGCTCCTCCCCTTTCTAGTTGGCCGCATCCCTTCCCATTGACCCCACCTATTCAGCTGTCTCCTGCAGCCCACCTTTGATTTGAAGTCACCAGCTGCCACTGGGTTTCTGTAGCATACAGTAGTACTGGTTTGCACCACTGTCTTGTACACCTTACTTTTCAGCTTCTTTGACATTCTTCTTTCATACGCTATGGCTGAGACTCTATGCCAGTTGGCTGTACGTCCTTTGATGTCTTCATTCAGGCTTCCCTTCCCCTCAACCACCCATCCAAGATACTTAAAGCTATTAACTTGTTCCACTATCTATCCTTCTATCTCAATTCTCAGCTTCTTCTGATTTCCCTAATTTGTTGCCATTACCACCCTCATGTCTGTGCTGTTTCATCCCATGTGCCTTCAGTTTTACATTCCATTCCCATATCCTTTGCTGAAGTTCATGCTTAGAGTCTGCCTGTAATGTCACATCATCTGCATACAGCAACTTTGTTGATCTGTCTCCTCTGACCTGTTTGCTAATGTAGGCCATCACCAGTATGAACAGCAGTGGGGTCACAAGTGAACCCTGATGTACACCCACTTCCACTGGAAACCCTTCTATGAGATGAAACACTGTTTGTACTTGAGTCATTGTGTCCTTGTATATAGCCTGTACTAATTCTACCAATATTTCTGGGACTTTGAACCACTGCAGTACTGCCCAAATCAGCTTTCTTGAGACTTTGCCATATGCTTTCTCCAAGTCTAGAAATGCCTAGTTGGACTCTTTTCTCACCTCTAGCTTCTTCTCAGTATCTGTCTCACTGCAAACATCAGGTCATTTTGCATTCTGATCTGAATCCAAACTGCTCAGCTTCCACTTTACTTTCTACTACTCTGCATATTCATTTATAAATAACCCTCTCCAGAACGTTCATACAATGTGACACGAGTTTGACACCTCTGTACTGCCCACAGTTGTGGATGTCCCCTTTGTTCTTGCATATTATTCTCCAGTCATCTGGGACATGCTTTTCTCTCCACACTGCTATGAGTGCCCTGAAAAGCCATTTCCCCCCTGTCTCATCCAGCACCTTTATCATATCTGCTGTGATCTCCTCTGAGCCTGTTGCTTTTCCTGACTTCATTTTCCTTAGTGCTATTCTTACTTTTTGTAGAGTGGGCACCTGTTCCTCTTTCATCATAGGCTGTGTTTGTAGAAGTACAGCTTCTGTGGGGTTTTCCACATTTAGAACCTACTAGAAGTACTCCTTCCACCTGCTTTTGATGTCCTGTAGATTGGTGATCAGGTTGTTGCTGGCATCCCTTATGAAGGGTGTCTATCTTTTTGTCTTTGCCTTGCAATCTGTTATAGTTTCTTTGTGCCATCTACTAAGTCACTTTCTAGAAGCTGGTAGAGTTCCTCCAATGCCCTATTGTTTGCTACTACAACTCAATTCTTGGTTTCTTTGTTAACAAACCAATATTCCTTCCTAGCTTGGTCCATCTTTTCTATACCCACTTTTTTCTGCATGCCTTTTTTTTGATGACTTCCCGGACTTCTACATTCCACCACCAGCTATCCTTATGTATCTTATTTCCATAATTGGCTTGGCCATATACCTGCTCTGTAGTCCTCACACATGCTGTTTTAAGGCACTACCATTCTTCTTCATCTCCACCGATTTTCTCCTCTTGTCTGGGTGCTAGAGCCATGAGTAATTCCTTGAACATCTGTCTGTCCCAATATGTCAGGTAAACTTCCAACACAATTTCTAGCCTGTCCTCCTGAGTAGTAGAGTCTGCATCACAAGCCAAGTGTTTTTTGCTGCACTGCCCTTCCATACATATGATGTACAGCCATGCCATCCACTTCCAAGCTGCATCCTGTCAGTGAACCTACATTAAGTGTAGTGATTCTTAGTTCACATTAGGCATTCTTAAGTTCATGTACAACTATAGTAGAACACACAAATTAATGCATAATAAATTGACGATTTGATTTTTGTTTGTGAAGGTGGAGAATGTTTGTCATCTGAATTTATTGAGTATCTGAATGTTAATAAATATGGTATCAAGTTTGATGACATTCAGAAAGGTAGTGAAGTTAATTATTTAGATATAACACTAAGAGGGACAATAAAACAGAAAATTCATACTAGTATACATAGAAAGTTTAATCAAATAAATTGGAAAATGTTCGGTAATAGTTGTCATCCTAGCCATACCTTGGCAGCTATTCCTTATGGGGAGCTGCTCAAGATCAAAAGGCTGAGTAATAATAGCAAACAAGCACAGGAAGAAGCACATAAAGTAGCCTCCATATTTATTACTAGGGGGTATCAAAAAGACGATGTACAAGAAAGTTTTGATAAGATATATGGTAAGGATAGAACAAATAAACATATTAATTATGATAATAGGCATAAAAAGATAATATATGAGGATGGTAAACAAGACAAAGATAAAATATTTTTTGTTACTAGATATACAATTTTTTCTCATATAATGAATGGGTTGGTAAAACAGTACTGGAGACAAGTGAAAGGAGAAGTTGTGTCATTAACAAATGTGGAGTTGATAGTATCTTATAAAAGAGGACGAAACCTACAGGATTTCTTATTGCATAACCTATATAAAAAAACAAGAGACAACATATTGGTGAACACTAATATGGTGGGAACTATACCTTGTGGAAAATGTTCCATTTGTCAGTAGATTGTTACTAAAGTAGATAAGATAGGGGCTAAATATTTTGATACCAGGGGAACATATTCTTGTTTGAGTAGAGGAGTAATTTATGCTATTTTTTGTTCATGTAAAAAATATTATATAGGTGAGACCAAAAGGACACTGGCAGAAAGAATAAAAGAGCATGTAAGAGATGTTAAAAAGAATAAAATTATGAGCCCCATAGCGGAACATTTTAATGATAAACATCAAGGGGAAATAAAATGTATGAATACAACAGTGTTGGAACAAATACCAATGCAATATGGGAATGCAGGATTACAAAAAAACATGTTGAGACATAAAGAATCTGTGCTAATAATGAAATATAACACACTATTTCCTTGTGGATTAAATAAAGAATGCAACTGGCAAAGTTTTATATAGTTGTTTAGCTTTAAAGGGTGATTCTACCTTAATTAATTGTTTAATTGATTAATCAGAGTGTTAAATAATGATATAAAAAAAGCTTGTTTTAATAGGTGATTTTTTACTCTGTAAAGGCTGTGGCCGAGGCGCTAGAGAAATTTGTATTGTGGAATAAATTTTATTCAGGAAAGTAGAGCTGTTATTCACTTGTCTCATTTTTTTGGTGGTTTGCATTCTTAAGTTCATGTGTAGTAGGCTGATTGGTCTTATGCCAACAGACACCAGCTGGCAGCTTACTGACCCATGGGGGCACACTGGCCACCATCAAGTGGTTAGTGTGATCTATTATCTAGAGTATACTGTGCAACACAGTTGGACTATACAACTCTTGCTCCTATAGGTCACTATGTAAAGTCTGTGCTGTTGCCCACAGCTACATTCATTGGTGAATCTGAGCTGAAAACATTCAGCATGTGGGAGAGAGGGAAAACATGGAAACTCCAAACAGGCATTGGCTAGAGTTAAGGATCAAACCTTGCACCTTGTGTATGGGAAGCAAAGACCTTAACCATTATACTAACTGGTTTCGATGTCACATGTGTGTAAATTAATTCTTAAATCATACTACTACTAATTACCATGTTAATAAGAAAATTCTTATGCTGAACTGACAGTTCAGCAAAGTTTAACATTTTATCCTTTATTTTCTCTTGAGTTTGTTTCTCAAGTGGTACTACTCAGGCTTACCAGTGTCTATTTCTCAATATGCCAATATGTCACAAGTCATACCTTTTTATCTCTGACAAACCATGATCACAAACAGGACCCAAGAAGTTAGAATTGGGGAGTCCGTCTCTACAAAGAGGCCAGTCATAACTGGAGTCCCTCAGGAATCAGTCCTTGGACCGCTTCTTTTTGACATTTACTTCTCAGAAGTCAAGGCCTATGTCAGTGATCTCTGGCTGACTAAATTTGGAGATGAATGCAAATTCAGAGCTATCATTGAATCTCACACTGACACAAATGTTCTCCAGGAAGGGCTGACAAAGACAAACAACTGTTGTCAGAGCCATAGGCTAAAACTAAATGCCAAGAAATGCATAATAGTATCCTCTGGGAAGTCATCCACCCCTGGTAACTATCATATTGACAGCAATCCCCTTAGAGTTGACCCAGTAGTCAGGGACTTGGGACACACATAGATAGTGACCTAACCTTTGACCATCACGTGTCTGCAATAGTGAGGAAATCATTCTATGGTGAGCAACTTATAAATAGAGGTATGGCATCTAAGTCCAAGAAAGTCATTGTTCCACTGTATTCAGCATTCATCAGACCTATCATTGAATACAATGACCCCTTTGGCATGTACCAAACCAGGCATATCCAACAATTCAAACATCCACAGAGTTTCTTCACTAAAACAATACAGGGCATAAGTAAAATGTCCTATGCAGACTGCCTCAAGGCCCTATCCTTGTATTCTGTCTTCTACAGGCTTTTGAGGGCAGATCTATGCCTGGCATACAGGGCATTGTCAGACCCCACTCTGATGGACCTCCTGCATCTCCAGAAAACAAAAAAACACCAGAATTACCTGTTCTAAAGACTTAAACCTTTCCTGTGATGTAACTATGACTGACTGGAGAGACAGGTATCTCTCCCAGAGACTACCTCATCTATAGAACAGGCTCCCCATCCTTGTGGAGCAGAGTTTCTCCCTAACCCAATTCAAGTGCAACTTGGACAATTGGATGGGGAACAGTTAATTCATCCCTGGTTTGGCACCTATGTCTCTAATGGACACAGGCAACCTGTAAATATTTCATCTCCCAGGGCTCTGCTTGTAAATGTTTCATCTCCCAAACTGTTGCTTACACTTATCAAGGGTATCAGAACTTGTCAGAGATTTGGGATGCATGGATAGGCTTAAAAAGGCCCTTGTGGCCATTAGCCTAGTAAACACCTATGACCTTATTATAACCAACACCATAAATCATATCAGGGTTTAACAATGGAACATGTCTCAAGATTATGAGGCTGACACATGGCCAAATCTCAATGCCATTTTTAACACCTTCACTATTAATTGATATACTTATTGCCAACATGTCTAGCAAGCCATCTCTGTCCTTCCAGTTACACAAATGTAGTTGGCAAGACTGTGCATCTTTGCACACAAGCTGTTACATGTGAGATCTGAATTGGGTGCCAATTCAGACACATATTTCTGGCTTGACTGCAGCCAACATGGTTGGCAATGGTAGAGACTGTGCTCCCTTTAGAGAGCAAAGGTGGGGAGTTGAGGAGTCCAGTATTTTTGTGGCAGTCCTTGTGAAGTGCTGCTACCAAAGGTTATTACAGGGGAACATACTGGGTTTCAGTATAAAGCTGAGGCTTGGAAAAGCCTGTCTAAGGCTGTGTCCAGTGCAACTGGCATCAGCAGCTTGTCTAAGGCTGTGTTCAGCGGAACTGGCATCTGATGCACTAAGACGTAATGTCATTACTACAACAGGGACAAGAAGGTGCACAAGGGGGATCTCTTTAGCCAATGGAAGGATGAATAAACACTTCTCAGCTATGTAAGTATACTGACCCATAACTTGTCTATGATATGGCATTGATTATCCAGCCAGCCAACACTGTTATTTATAATGTTTTCACATATATATTATATATGCATACATTATTTATTTATTTTTCTAATGTACAGCAACAACAGAGATTGCAGAAAACCATGAGGCACATCAGGTGACCACTAGAGCTTCTTCATGTCCAAATAACCATCAGAAATGTCCTGTTCTATACATTAGCTAGCTATATAACTCCCTCTATGAACAAAGAAGCCACAATGCCTTTCTGCAAAAACTATAATCACTCGGTATTAAACCTAATACCATTTTTCTAGGGAATATAAACTATAATGAAACCACCAAATTCTTCCTCATGTAGTTTTTCCTGAGTAAAACCTTTCGTATAAAATAAACAAGCATCTATGTAAAAAGATACAAGTGAATTTATTATAAAAAAATGGTAAAAGGAGAGAAAATGGTCAAGTTAAAACTTAAAACAAGTAGAGGTTAAACACTGTCATGCTGTTAATGTGAGGACTTCATCAGAACGTTATTACATAAATTAAGAAAACCCTTTTATAAATAATTAAAAACAGCAATCCCCAATCACCAAAATTTACCATATTATGTAAAGCAAAAGAACTTTACTAAAAGTCTCAATAGTATAAGAAACCTGAAATGAAAAATCTTTTGCAGTAATCATGAAATGTAAATAAATATATTCCTCATGGAAATGCATGTCCAGCTAAAAATTACACTGTATATTCATTAAAAACCAAAACTCATTAAAACATGAATGTTAAAAATATAAAAAGGTCCTGTTAAATTAAGGAGAAATCAGTGGATCAGGAAACTTCTGATCAGTTGCCATATGAAGATACTTAAGCAATAACTGATGACGTGGTGTGGCATATTGAAAATTTACCCACGGTTGGTGTGGTTTAATCATGAGGGCAAAGACCGAGTGATTAAATAAAGCCAACTGTGGGTAAATCTTCAATATACCACAACAAAGGAGTCAGTTATTGGTATTATACAATGACATTATTTAAGAAAAAAAATACTTTTCTTAAATAATGTCTTTGTATAACAGGGCATTACTGTTCTTCCACTGATGGTGGTATACCGCTTCCTTGTGTTGATGTACTGCGCATACGTATGGGACTTGCATTCCCACACATACCCAGTACTTCAATGCTTTTAAACAGAAGCAACAGAGAAAAGAAAGTCTCTGTTGCTCCATTTTTTTTTTATTAAGAAAAAAAAGTTTTGGACACTATATAAAACGAAAAAAGTTTGGGCGACCGAACCCTTTTCCATTGGTATATTGTGGGATTTACAATGGGCAATCAGCATGCACATTTTAGAATATTAATGGGGGGGGGGTCATTGTATAATTTGGAAGCTTTCACAGGAAATCAGTACAAAAGTTCAGTTGGAGTTGCACAGCAAGGGAAGGAACAGGAAATTGGCAACTGTGACACAGTCAATGTTGTGGAGTAATAGGCCAGTGAGTTTCCATATGAAAAAGCAACAGATAACATAAGATGAAACTTAAGAAAATGTGGCACTGGAAGATGTTGTAAAACTCTCTATAGAATGATTGCAGGAAATGGAGAACAAAGAATGTGCCCTCAGTTTAGAAGAAAATGATCTAAGAGAAGAGTTGCTTGATTTAATAGTGATGGACAGACATATTAAGATCATTGAAAGAAATTGACTACAAAAAGTCAATAAAATTCCAAAAGTTAGAAGTTTTATAAAACAAATGAACACAGTAACTGATATTGTTTATAGAAAGTCATGTGATATAACAGAAGTAAATAGGATAGATTACTGTGCAGCTATATTAATAACAGATAAAGTCTTACTACAAAAACACAGGGCAGGAAGGGAAAGGAAGGGGAGAAATCAAATGCCATCATGAAAGTATCGAATAGAGAAAACTATAACGCAATTAAGACAAGAGGTGCCACTGTTAAAAGAGTATTGAAGAGGGAGCAGATTAACAAAAATACTTTACAAGGTAGATGTGATAAAAACAATGCACACTATCAGAACAGATCAGAATCTATTGTGCACTATCACAAATAATAAACTGAAAATATTAGCACAGGCAGAAAAATGTAGAAAATATTCAGATAAATATAAAGGGAAAGTACAAAATAAGCAATTTATTAATGACCAAAAAACATTTTATAGAGAATTGGGAAACAAAGCAAAAGTATTTGAAACACCAACTAAAAAGAAGACATAGATACACTTTGGATAAATATCTATGAAGATCCTGTGGAGCATAGCAAAGATGCTAAGTAGATAGAAGAAGTAAAAGAACAAATTACAAGTTTAAATGTACAGGATTTGAAATGGGGTGATGTAATGGCCAGAGAGATTGAAACAAAGTTAAGAAAAGCTCCCAATTGGAAAACCACAAGCCTAGATGCAGTAACTAACTTCTGGCTAAAATTATTAACATCTTTACATGAAGACTTAGTGCTGAGTAAGAACTACTTACATCCACACCTTGAACAGACACCAATCTGGTTAACAACAAAAAATGTGATACACTTCCTTACATGTGAACCTGCAAGCTATACTAGAAACTACAGACCAAAAACTAGCCTTCTGAAAGTGTATAAACTATATATGGGAATTGATGCTGACAGTTTATAGTCACTTAGAAGAAAACTCAGTCATGGCACTAGAACAAAAGGGTAACAAAAGACAGTCATATAGAACAAAGGATCATTTGTTGTCAAATAAAGTCATAATGAAAAACTGTAAAAAGGGGAAGAATCTAAATATAGCATGGATATACTATAAAAAGCATTTGACAGTATTCCACATTCATGGATAAAAGAGTGCTTAAAATGTATAAAATGCACCCTACACTGATTGATTACATACCTCTCAACCTGGAAACATCAAAAATCTGGACAAGACCCATGAAAAATAGGTACAAATCTGTGCATTGATCAACATCAAATTTGTATACATAATTATGTAACCCCCACCCACTCCAATGGGATTGTGGGATATCAACTTTTAAACACAAACTGAAGAACAGACAACCAAAATATGGCACCAGAGTCCCCCTGCAACCATTCCAATGTCCCATTACCTGTCTATTTCACCCCATTTGCCATAAACACTAATGTGTGCATATTGCTTTACTTCTACAATGATTATTTGGATTTTATTTTTACATTTTATAGCACAATGGACAAACGCTAATAAACATCTGATAAACAAAGCTGCTAAACAAAGCAATACTGTTACTGTGTTACAATGAAAATAGACTTGGCATTAAAACTTATCTGCCCTTGAAACTCACATTCATTGAAACAACATTGAAACCCACACCACATCCAAAGAAAATGCATCTGGCCAGTGGTGGATAAAGATTACCTTTGGGCTGTTTTCAAATCATTGTCCCCTTGCACTGTTACACACAAAACAAGAAACATACATGTGTTCTTTGATACACCTTCCTGACTTTATTAAATTATATTCCTTGTATAATACAGCATGCTTGTTAGACTAAGCACATTTTAAATTTATTGTTTGAACATTTTCAAGCAGGCAATGAAACAAAATGCATGAACCAATAATGACAAAACTGCCCAGTTCAGAACATGTCCATCATAAAAGTCTACTTCCATACCCACACTATATTTTATATATATATATATATCTATATATATATATCTATATATATATATATATATATATATATATATATATATATATATATATAAAATAGAATGACAGTAGTGTAAGCCAAAAGTATCTTGCACAGGTTCTCGCACTTGTTTTCATTTTTTTTGGAGGGGGGGCAAACATTTTGGAAAGTTATTAGAATAAAATGTTGTGTTACCCCAATGCATGGGGGCTGCCAAGTCTTGGACCCAAGACCCTGTACACTACAGTCAGAGCAACATACCACTATGCCAAATCAGCAATTTCAGTAGGGTAGGAAGACTGAAACTTAAATGGCTATCATTTAGTGAATTCAGTTCTCCCTTCTCACCATAGCTCTGAACCTCTTAGCACAAAAAAAACTGGACAAAGCCAATAATGGGGGAATACAGACCCAAATTAGGGACAAATTTCAAATTCTGAACTTATAAACTTAGAAAATTGCTAGAATAAAAGGCTTTGTGTTACCATTTATTTTCTGAAGAATATGAAGTCTGAAATTCAAATGCCTGCCATTATTTAATGAATTCAATCCTTCAGTGATTTCCCAAACTCCTGAAAAGTAATACTGATCTTATAAACACACACACAGTGCAGTATTAGCAATGCAGCTACATACTGTGGGAGTAGAACCCACAGCCTTCTGCATCAACAGCAACTATTTTACCTCCTAACAATGCAAGCAGACTTGGCATAAGCAGCATTAAACTTCTCTTCCCCTGAAGCTCTCAGCTCCTTGTAAAATCCGCTTGACACTTAACTGTATCTCAACTTTGCAAGATAAGAAATCTGTACAAAGCCAAAATTTATTGAGGGAACAAAAGCCCAAAAACTAGAGATACATTTTAAACATTGCTTGTATAATCATGGAAAGATGCTAGAATAAAATGTTATGCTACCACCATGCGTTTCCTGAAAGATAGGAAGAATGAAACTTAAATGGCTATCATTAGTGAATTCAGTTCTCATCATAGCTGTCAACCTCTTGCAACAAAAAACCTGGACAAAGCCAATAATGGGGTAATACAGTCCCAAAATATTTAGTGAATTCAGTTCTCACCATAGCTGTCCACCTCTTGCCACAAAAAACCTGGACAAAGCCAATAATGAGGGAGTACAGCCCCAAAAATAGGGACAAATTTCAAATACTGATCTTATAAACTTAGAAAATTGTTAGAATAAAACGTTTTGTGTTATATATTTTCTGAAGAATATGAAGTCTGAAATTCAAATACCTGTCATTATTTAGTGAATTCAATCCACTGATTTGCCACCAAAATCCAGAAAAACACAGGTTTTATGAGGAACAGAACAAAAAATTGGAGGCAAACATCTAGACAGTTTTCACAAATGGTGGTGGGTAGGGAATTCAGGCTCTTGCTACCTGTATCTGAGGTACAGGGTTTGAGCCTGTGTAAATCTAGCCACCAGGTATATTTTAACTGGGGCATTTTCATACACACACACACACACACACACACACACACACACACACACACACACACACACACACACACACATGCACACACACACACACACACACACACACACCTGCTTTAAGATATAAAGGGAACAGTTTCTTCTGCACAAACTATAACCTGCTGTTATAGTAAAACAAACAGTTTCTCACCCTGCAAGAAGTAATAAATCAAAACACACACACACACAAACACACACACACACACACACACACACCCTCCTGCTTTAAGATATAAAACAAACAGTTTCATCTGCAAAGACTATAACCTGCTGTTAAAGTAAAACAAACAGTTTCTCCTCTTGCCCTGCAAGAAATAGTAAAACAAAACGAGTGCCTCCTGCTATAAAACAAACCCTGCCTGCAGCCATATGTAAAGACAGTTTCTCCACACACTGTACGACAGCCAATAAGAAGTAAAACACAGATTTCTCCTGCCCATAACAAAAGCCGATAAATACACTAAATGCAGCAGTGGTTGAATTAGAGTAGCCGGGCAGCAACTGTTGAATGACAGACTAAATGTAAATGCTGTGGACTTAAAAAGCAGATAAGCTGATTGTGGACATAAAAACCATAAATGCACCCAGCAGATCAACACAGATACACTAAATGCAATTTGGCCGATAAATGCACTAACACACTATCTTGGCTGGCACATAGATAAACTAAGAGTGGCTGTGTGGACTTATCATATTTATGAGCAAACTTGTACACAGTACCTGATGGATAGATACACTAAACTAAATTGCAGCACTGGTTGAGTTACAGTGACTGCTGGCCGGGCAGCAATGGTTGAATGATAATGCAAATGCCCTGGCATGGACTTAAAAACATGAATGCATACAGTTATACAGTTTGGCTGATTCCAGTAAATGCACTTGTACATAGTATATTTGCTGGCCAGCAGATAAATACAACAATGCATAATATTGTTACCTGGAGAACTGCAAAATTTTAATTATGCCACCTGCCATCGCTCCCTATTTCCCTCCGAGTCCAACAGACAGTAGCTGAAGCTGATGTCATATGCCCCTGTAAGCATGGTGACATCTGCAAAAATTTAAAGTGGTACTACAAAAAAAAAAAAAAAAAGACCAGGAATGGCAGGAAATTCAGAAATTAAGGGGGCCACTCTGGAATTCATGGCACCCCAATATTTTGCCCTCAAAACCAGTAAATACCAAGGAATTCAGCACAGTTGAGAGGTATGATTGATTATATTACAGCAGCCATGAAACAGTGGCAAACCACTTTGCAGTTAAGCCATGATAAAGGGCAAATTATTATTCCAGGGAAAGAAATTCAAAGGGGGATGTTCTAGGGTGACTTTTTCTCACCTCTGCTCTTTTGTCTTGCCCTTAACCCATTAAGATGTCTACTTAACAAAAAGACTTTTCATCATCTTTTTGTAAATGATTTAAAACTGTATAGTTAATCAGATGAGGAACTGACAGCACAACTGCAAGTGGTCAAAATCTTTTCAGATGATATAAAAATGTCATTAGGTCTTAATAAATGTGCAAAAGCAACCTTTAAAGCAGGAACGCTGCAGCACCAAGAAAACATCAGTTTGGGATAAGAATGTGATATAGAAGAACTTGAGCAAGATGGAGTGTATAAATAGTTGGGGCTTGATGAAGGATCAGTAATAAAACATGAACAAATGTGAATAAAACTTAGTAAGGGATATTTTAGAAGGCTAAAATTAATACTGGAAACAGTATTGACCTCTAGCAACAAAGTCCAAGCTATAAATCAATTTGTTCTTCCTGTCCTAACTTACAGTTTTGGAGTGGATGACAGCCCCAAGCATGTGTTAGACTGGTTGGACAGGAAAATGATAAGGATGCTTCATGCTTATCAAATGATTTATAAAAATCAGTGTATACCAAGACTGTATATTCCCAGTTCTGAAGGAAGTATGGACCTCCCTGAAACTGATTACATGTACAGATTTGCAATCATGGGACTGCATACATATCTGCTGACCCAAACATAGTGAAAATTTTAAAACATGAGGAGAATAAGTCTAAGATGACGTCCCTGCTTAGTTTAGCAGAAGCATATTGGTGTCAAGTGGGAATGGAAATCAAACCAGAAGTAGATAAAATCAGGCAGTAACTGAATGTGCCACAAAATCAAAAGAAAGAATATAAAGTGAAGGATCAGATGAGAAGGCAAGAAATATGGAAAATGCATAAATATAGTTGCAAGTATAGAAAACTCTTGGAACAACCTCATGTTGATCAGGATTTAATGTAGGAATGTTTAAGGAGAGTTGAATTTGATGAAAGGTTAATATTGGTGCATCCAACATAGTGGACTACATACATGTTGGTTTACACACTCCATTGAACATGTGAGAGAAACAGACAATGTAGATTTTGTAAAACAGAATTGGAAACAGTCGCACATTATTTTGTTGGTTGTGATATACTAATGGCAGAAGGACTGTATACTGAAAGGCATAATAATGTGGCAAGACTGTTGCAATGGGAATTGTGCAAACATTAGAATAATGAAGTAGCTGAAAAACACTGGAAACATGAGCCACAAAGCATCATAGAAAATTATGAAGTTTATATCATATGGCTTCGCCCATTATGAACAGTTCAAAAAATGGATGTGAAAAAAACAGATATAATAGTCCATGAAAAGAAGACCAAAGTAGCACTGATCATTGAAATTGCTACACCCGGTGACTACAGTGTCTTACATACAGAGAAACACAAAGGGATAAAATATAAGGATTTGCAGGCAGAAATGAGGGCAATGTGGAAGAAGGATACCCAGATAGTTCCAATAGTAGTAGGAGCAATGGGTCTTATAAAAAAGATTTTGCAGTTGTACTAAATATGTTACCAATACATGTAACTCTATGTGAATTGCAGAAGGAGTTATTAGTGGGCATACTGCGGGTACTGTGAAGAGCACTTTTGACTGACATCAAAGATTGAAACAATACTGATTTCATGAACTTTAATCATACTTTGACTTAAGAATGGGGTCCATTCTTGTCATGGTATTAGAAAACTCAAAAGACTTAGACAAATTAAAAACAGCTATGCCCCAGGACAATGTTCTGGAACTTTTTGTGGAGTCCTTGTACGGAAATTCTGTTGGAATTGTACAGCAAGTAAAAGAACAGGAAAATGAGAGCAAAAACAGATTCCCTCAGTCCAGAAGAATATGATCTAAGGGAAGACCTTCTCAATTTAACAGAGATAAATATACATAGCAAGTTAGATGAAAAATAAATTACACAAAATAAGACCCAGCATTTTAGAAGACTGGTAAAACAAATGAACATGGTAACGGGACTAATAAGAGAAATTAATGTGATATTATATAAATAGGTTAAACTACTGTACAGCTCAGCTAATAACACATAAAGTGTTACCACAAAATTGTAGAGTAACAAATGAAAGGAAGGGAACAAATAAAATACCACCATGGAAGCAATGAACATAGTATACTAAAAAGCATCTAAGACAAGAAGTATCACTGTTAGGAGAATACAAAAGAGGGAAACGACCATCAATAAATTTTATAAAGATAGACATGGTTAAAGCAACACACAGTACTATAACAGAACAGGATTTATCATACAGTATAACTAATAATAAACTAAAGATGTCAGGACCAGCATAAAAACTATCAGTCTATGAGCATAAATGTAATGGAAAACTACAAAACATGCAATTTATTGATGATCCAAAAGAGATTTTACAGAGACTTGGAAAACAAAATAAATCAAAAGCAATAGAAATACCACAAAAAAGAAGAATAGGTGCATTTTGAAGAAACATTTACGAAGATACTTTTGAACAAAACAAAGATGCTGAATGGATAAAGAGTTAACAGAACTAGCAAGAAGCTCTAATACAAAGGATATGGAAGGGAAGACAGTAACAGCCACAGAAACTGAGATCAATTAAAGAAAAACGTGCAGACTGGAGCACCCTGGGTCCAGATGCAGTACATCATTTCTGGCTAAAGTTATTAGCTTCTCTACAAAAAAAAAAAAAAAAAAAAAATTAGCCCTTAGTTAAAATTACGTACATGCACATCCTAAACAGATATCATCCTAGTTAACAACAGGAAAAACATACACCTTCTTAAGAGTGAATTATAATTTACCTTCTATCAATATATTACATATCTACTAAAACCGATGCAGACAGAGTTCATGGCCATCTAGAAAGAAATTCAATCATGGCAACAGAGCAAAAATGTAACAAAAGAAAGGCATCTGGATCAAAGTACAGCTATTGTTAAATAAAGCCACGAAAGATATAAAATAAGGGACACATCTAAACATGGCATGGAAAGAGTACTACAAATGTCGTCTGTGTGATGGGGAAGAAAGAAATACTTGGGAACATAGTTTCTGGGAGAGCAGTGGGTTGCCAGACTTTAAGGATTCCCTGCAGGATGCATTGTCGGAGATATGACGTGGGTGGATTGATGTGACAAAGGAGATTATTTTTCTGAGCTATGATACAGAATCAGAATTGCCTAGACATGATAGAGCCTTGTTGGGTCTAATTATGATGGCTGACAAAAAAGAAATTAACAGAGATAAAACAACTGGAATTGAGATCTTTAGAAAATAGTAGAAACAAACTACACAGGAAAAAATGGAAACTGTGGGAACAATACATATGGGGAGGAAAGAGGTTTAAAAGGCAGCAGGACTTAAATGAGCTATGTAATGTTTGACTGAAAATGCTTCCGTAGATTATACGTGATGTTTAATGTTTGCAACTGGGAGTGTGTCAGCATGGTTTGTGATATAAAATGTTTGCGACTAGGATTGTGTGTTTGCTTCATTTTCATTTATATAAATATATGATTGACTATCTCATAAATGATGGTTTAATAAAGATGTTTCTTGTTTAAAAAAGGGCAGTAATTGTATAATTTATGTAATGTTACTTATGTTATATGCTATATAGCAATATATGTGACATATTATGTTTGCTAATGTTTACTTTTATCCAGTTTGATTAATTTTGTATAAATGTAAATGTGCCTGTATCGCAATTGATAATTCAATAAAGGTGTTAAAAAAGCATTTGACAGCATCATGCATTCATAAATTATGGAGTGCTTACAGATGTAGAAGGTACATCGTACATTAATCAATTACATTGCAGTGATTATGAAACAGTGGCAGACCACTTTGTAGCTGAGCCATGATCAAGGGCAGATTATTATCCCAGAAAAAAATCAAAGGGGGGTTTCCAGGGTGACTCTTTGTCACCACTGCTATTTGTCTTACCCTCAGTGCATTGAGCTGTTTACATATGCCATGGCTGTAGCTTAACTTTCAGAAAACAACCTTGTTCAATGACATCTCATCTGCATTTTGTAGATTTAAAATGATTTAGTTTGTCATATACGGCTCTGTCAACACAACCACAAATGTTTAAAACTGCCTCAGATGACATAAGAATGACACTTGGTATTTAAAAAATGTTCAAAAACAACATTTATAAAGTCAGCTGCAGCACCAAGAAAATATCAACGTGGGACAGGAATGTTGTATAAAGGAACTTGAACAGGAGGGAGTATATAACTATTTGAGAATAGATAAAGGGTCACCATTACCACATTATCAAATGAGAACAAAGCTGAGTAAGGAATACTTCAGAAGATTAAAACTAATATTGTAAACTGCCTTGACATCTAAGTCCAAGCTATAAATCAATTTCCTCTTCTTGTACTAATGTACAGGTGGTGTGATTGATGAACCCCAAACAGCACTGAATCAATTGGACAAGAAAACTGTTTCATGCTGATCAGGTAATACATAAAAACTATTCCATGCCATAATTATATACCCTACAGTCTAAAGGAAGCATGAGCCTTCTTAAAACTGAGGTCTGCAGTCATGGAACTGCATATATATTTGCTGACTTCAACAGATCCAAACATAGTGAAACAGATAAAGCATGAAGATAAGTCTAAGATGAATTAATAAACCCTACATGTATGCATGCCATAGCACTAAGTGCACATGATAGCAAGACAATTTGTATTCAGTAAGTAGCTTGACATGATGTGTAGAGCTATGCAAACACAGTAAACATCATGGCATGATAATTACAGCATAAGAAGTTGAACTGTATGCTGCTCGACCAATCCAAGATGGAGGAGCTATTCAACAAGCTATAACGCAATCTTGCACACATAGATTTTTGCCTTGTATTCCAAAACCTATTGGAATACAGCCACAGAAACTACACTAGAGGGAAAGAATGTTAACATGTGCAGATGTCTGCACACTTTGCAGAGAGGATGATCCTACAAGAAATGAAACAAGGAAAGGACACAAATTAAGCATCACAATGGGAATACCATAGGGTGACACTGAATACACAATCACTTACATGTCCTGTATGAAATAGCTGTAGGTGATACTTGGATGTGCTATCCACTCACACCCATGTGCACTGAAAAACTCTCTGGTATAACTGTATACCTTATCAGTAAGTACAAATAGAAAAAAATGTATCACAAGAAGTAGTAGTTATATCACTTGAAGTAGTAGTATCACAGAAAGCAGTAGTCAAATTATATATTTTATTCTCCTAGGAAATATAAATGTTGCCATATGTAAAGTTACCTGAAATCTGCTCCTGGGACACACTTGTCTTCCCAGCCACATTAGCACTGACATCAAGCGTATGGTGTGCAGTCTCCACTGAGGTGTCAGGATTTCTGACAGTGGACAAGAACTCTTCATTTTGTGCCAGTGGTGGCTTGGGAGCAGGACAAACCTCCATAGCCAGCTGTTCTCAGGCAACTAAAGCTGCCATCCTCCAGGCTAATGAAATCATATCAGTGGTCTGATGCTGCAACTGATTGTAATTGCAGCTGCTACCACCAACTGCATATACATAGGTTCATAGGTTCATAGGTTGGTACTAGGCTATCGGCCCTAGGGCCTATACAAGCCTAGCCATAACAATTCCCTGGCTATTTCTTCCCACACTATTTACTTCCCTGGACCCCTGTCTAGCAGGGTGACTGACATGATCCCCAGGGTGAATTTCCTTTCTCCCATCCAATCGTCAAGGTTCCTTTTGAAGAGGACCAAAGAGGCACTCTGTTTGACATGTATGGGCAATCTATTCCAGAGTCTGGGGAGTCTCTGGGTCAGGAACCTATCCCTCCAGCATGTTTTGTTTATTGTGATGACAAGGTTTATATCCCTGGAGCATGTGGCTCTGAGGGATTGGGATTTCTTTAAGTGTAGCATGTCCAACAGCTCTGGGTTTGACATGGCCTTGTATGTTAAGCAAAGATCACCTCTGAGTAGACGATATGCGACAGAGTATAGCTGGAGTTTTTTAAAGCAGTCAGCGTATGGCATCTGCTTTAGGCCTGTGATTCTTTTAGTGAGTCTGTGGCCTTTCCAGTTGTTGCAGATGTCTTGAGAGGTACATACCAAATGGGGCATTGTATTCTATAATGGGTCTAATCATCAAAACATCATTGACTAACTGGTTCTAAATCTCCTTTCTGACAGCATATCCCCATGGCCTTTCTCGAGAAGAAAGGCTCCATGCCACCTCAAAGCCTGTATTATGACCTCTTTCTCAGCATCACTGAAATGGGAGGGTTAGTGGATTTGTAGCTTGGGTGCCATAATCCTAAGTGACAGACAACAAAGAAGGATAAAAGAGATAGATATCATATAAGTAATGCATTTGTTACAAAACAAATCAGTCTGTGTACCCCTTGTCAACATTAAGTGCTTACAACACAGATTTCATTTAGTACAACAGAATGTTACATGGTTGTCCCATCTCCCCCTCCCACACAAACAAATTATTGGGCAAACCAAGGAATACCACATAAGTAATGCATATATGTTTTCTACAGAATTATCAGGATGTCTACACATTTTCAGCTGAAAGGCAATTGAAATACCATTTTCATTTTGGACAATATAATGGTAGGTGGCTCCACCCCAACAAACAAAGGAATAAAGCATAAGTAATGTATATATTTTTTCCACAGAATTATTAGGATGTCTACACTTTTTCAACAGAAAAGTCAATTTATGAATGTCAGTCAGTTTTCACTGTGCCCACCACTCCTGTGGAGGTTGCAGTGGGCCATCTCAGAAGTATAACACCAGTGTTAGCTACATGTACATTACATAAGCAAATATTAAGAACATTGTTGTGCTGAAAGTAATAACGTGTATCTTACATATATAAATACATGCCAAAACTGTATATGTCAACAGTGAATTATAAAATGTGCATACAGATCAAAGTTCCATTGTCTCCTCAATATATAAATACAATTTACAAAATCTAAAATGTCCTTGAATAATGTAAGCATACCTTAGCAAGATTAAGCCTTCTCTGCAGAGAAATCACTTTCAAAGGAATACCAATCTTCTGTTTTGTTCAAATACACAAGTCTCCTCACTTTGAATTTCCTAGCTGCACGTTTACCTTTTTATAGTGAAGATTCACCCCTCTGAGCACAGTGAACATGCAAATGAGGTGTGAACTCATTAGAATTGTCGAATACCAAACTTTTGAATTCATGTAGCACATGTAAACATAGCATAACCTCTACAACATTTTATTAGGTGCTAATTGCTTGCAACTGTATATGATTAGTGGGAGCGAAGGAAAACAGAACAGCAATTCAGACACTCTCCCCTGCAGTGGGTGTTTCAGTGAGGATACATGTTCAAAGTGTGAAACTAATGTCAGTCAGCTTTTTTAAATAAAGCAAATCACCACACGTTTAATATTTTGCTATAATAGCACAAGCCTCTTGCCTTAGATGTAAAATATTGTTCACTGTTATATAATTTTATTAGACCATGAAAGAAAAATGATAGAAAATGCAGCAGGCACTGCATTTCTGCTATTAAAGCAAGAATGACCCAGAATACAAAAGGAATACTGAGCTGCATTTCTGAAAACATAGTAACACATTCCTTTGTGATTAATCATTGCACTAAATATGTTATCCACACACGTGCAACAGATAATGTCCAAGTGTATTAACTGTTAATACTGTAGAGGAAATGTGAATTGCTTGTATGCACGTGATTTGATTGGCGTTACAAAGCTGTGTCTGTGGCAAAGAGAGATAATACAATCCAGATGTGTTTTGTAATTTCATTAGTCTGATGGTTCAAAGTCAGAGCTATATAATTGTTTAATCATTGTTTAAAGTTTTTATTTAATTTTTAACATTTTTTTGGCTTTACCATTTGCGAGGCATGTGACTTAGTGCAAACATGGTTAAATGAATAAATATGTAAAAATTGCTGTCAGTTGCCTTAAGAAGCACAATTGCACAGCAGGCAGCATCTTGGATGGTAATTACTGCAAAAATTACACCTGTGACTCAACTGTATGTGAAGCACAAGGTATAAATAATTTGAGGTACACAATAGATAAGCTAGATAAAGCTTTGTTGGAGTTCAGGGTAGCCATTTTTATTGAGGAAGGATCATAATGAGTATTAACAGAAGGAGTACATTTTGGCTGTTTCTGATACATTTTGCATATTGCTCACCTGTGTGCAAACATGGATCCCTTCTTAAGGAAAAAAATGAAACCTTTTATTTGGTTTGACTTCCTTCATGCAAATTGGCTAAGCATTAATGCACAGCCATCAACATTCTGGACATTACTCAGTATAGAAATACACCTGGTGCCTAACTTTCTCTGTGTCACCAGGTCTAAGTTCATGTCCAGAACACAGGTGAGCTATGGTTCTAATCCAGGACACCACACAGGGTGTCCCACTGTAATTTTTTTCACAAAACGTACATACCATTACCTATGTATAGTAGGTTTATTGAGCATACAGATGTTATCATATCTGTTATATGCATACGTGGTGTAGCCTGACAATGATGATTATTTAATTATAAATGTATTTTCAGATCTGAGATGGACTTCATAGTTTACTGGCAATTATCCATACCCCTCCCATAACACAGGTATAACTGTAAATAGCATGCATTATTTGGTCTGAACCAGAACTCAAATATATGCATTTCCAGTATACTGTCAGACATTACTCCTGCACCACACCTGAGAATGCATAAGCCAGGACCTTGTCATGTCACACACATACAGGCTTAATTGAAGTATAGCACCACTCACCCTTTAAAGTGTATACTAGTAATGACCATGGTCAGCAAGCACTTCTGTGGCACTAAAGAAAAATCACCTATTTGAAAGTGTATGTATTCTCTTTTTTGAATAGGTTTGGATCCCACATTGTACAAATTACTTTTAACAATGTGTAAAGCCCTACAAAACATATGTCAAGTCAATCCCTCTAAAGTAATGCCTTTAAAGTCAAGTCATTTGCAATATCAGTGTTGACTAGTGGGCAAAGTGTTTTCTGGTATAGCAGTAGACATGATATAAATTAATACCAAATGTCACATTATTCTTCCTGTTTCATGAACTCTCTTCCTCTTTGTTTGGCAATATTTCTGTCTGTAACATTGCACAAACGTGGTTGGCATAGTTGTGCGGGGTGGCACACTCTCCATAAAATGCAATATCATGAATTGGTGGGAAAATAATTTTACTGTTGTTGGAGGACCTGTGCTGACATGGGAGGAGATGGGAAGGGATGTGCCAAATTAAGAACAAAAAGGTGGGGTGTGGAGGAACCAGAAATGTTTGTTGTTCTCCTCATAAAGCACTACAGCCATAGGCTGCTGCAGGGGGACAGTACTGGGTCTCATTATAAGGCCAAGGTTGTCTCCAGTGCAACTGGCGTACCACACACTGGGGAGCAATACAGGCACAATTATAATGACCTGAAAGGGCACAAGCAGGCACAACTCAACCAGGGGCTGGATGAGTTTAGAACTACTCACACCCCACAGTTATGTAGGTATACAGTCAAAGCAACTTTAAATGTTATGGAAAGCTATAGGTAGCCAAGACTGGTATGAATAATGCTTTCATGTCTATTTTTCTCTCCTTCTTTATTTTACAGCTGCTCAAGAAATTTCAGCAAACAGGAAGGCACATGCTGAACGACTGGAAAGACTCAGAGAGACAAGGGGTATGTATGCAGCATAAATGAGCATGATTGTATTAAAATTAATGCTCTTCTTCACATTACTAGCAACTTAGGCATGCAGATCATAATTGTAAAAGCAAGCATGCAAGCATTCTTCTGTAGCTCTTGGTAACTGTATTAGTGTATTCAGATTAGATGGATTCATTTCCCACAAGTAATAAATACACTCAATTTCCAAAAATATCATTTTTTTATTTTAACTCTAACAATATTGGCTTTAATGCCATGTTGTTACCTTAATCTATAGTATCTTTAAAAGCATATCTGCAATATGAGTATATTGCAAGGATTACTTCCACTAATTCATACTCCTCTTTTGGTTTGGTAAAGCTGTATAGTTAATATAATAAAAAAGTATATTTATTGTAATAAAGAATTTTAATGTGACATATAATGGTTCTAGTCAATTCGTTTCTTTCTTGTCTCACTGCACTCATTATTTATTTATTTTTTTTATATATATGGTAACACACCATTATGATGTCATACTTTTATGCCAACAAATAAACCACTTTCCAGCACAGGGAGGTAGGCCAACTGCTGCAGCTCAGCCTGCCAACCCACCACCCTGCACCTCTGGGACACAACCTGGCAGTACTGCTTTCACAGCTCCAGCACTTCCTGCCCATCCATATCAGGTAGCATTGCCCATTTAAGCAGAGAACTACATTTGCTTGTTACTTAACTCCTTGCAAATGGGGAAGGCAATAGCAAAAGTTATTTATGTAATAACACTTATGACATACATTTCCAATATAAAATACAGTATGAACTGCATAGAATCTGCCAGCTATTTTCCCCATAACATATCTTCCAAACTACTTTACGTGTTCAAGTTGAAATCATAAAATGGGAATCGCGCATGCACTAACATTTAGCTATTGTCCGTGCAAATGAATTTCTCTCTAATGCGATTTGTTTTGCATGTCTTGCTATGGTTTTTGGCCAGTTATCTTATATCACATAGAAAGGCATTCATAAACAGAAGAGAAGGGCAGGGACGTGTGCTTCACTGAAGGCATACTTACTCAGAGTTATGTGTGTCCTGCATAAATGCACTGGCAAATGATACAGCAGTAATTGTCCCACTGTCAAGGACAATACATAAATAAACACAATCCACAAAAATTCTGGCAAACAGTCAAGTACCTCCTCAACCCTGGAAAAACCTCCACCCCCACACCTTTGAACCCTTAGCCTCACAATTTAACTCAAACTTTATGAACTCTATCACCTGCCTCCTTGATATTTATTTATTTATTTATTTATTTTCAGTTTGTTTACCAGGATGGCCCATTGTGCCACAAGGAGCCCATTTTCAATGATGTCCTGGGGAGAAAAGCTCCAGTAAATACAAATATAGTAAATTACAGAATTAGATAAAACAAAAAAGCGAGAGTCAGACTGAGCAGTGACAAAAAATAAAAACGAAAACTGTTTTATTAGCGCTTTCAGAGTGGTCAATGCCTCTCCTTCTTCAGACAAGGTACAAAGCAATTAAGCAGCTTTTTATAAGAAAAAGTTAAACCAATCATTCAATTAAAAAGCCAATTACATTGTGCAATTCTTTAAAAGGGAAGCGTGAAAAACACACACTTCCAAATATATGCAAAACAATAACACAGCAAGTCAATGACATATTAAATACATCCCTGTATGCAGTGAGCTAAATCACTTCAATAAAAAATGATATATATATGTATATAATTACTATTATTGCTATGAAATTATATACTTAAAATTTTCGCATATATATGTGACTCGTTATACTATAAACTGAAAGAGCCATTGACTAAATCATATAAATGAACCAGCTAAAAGCATAACCAGTCTATTAGACAAAAGCCTGGATGTGCCTATAAGTAAAATAAAATAAAATAAATTAACCAAAATAGAGTAAGTACCACCTTAACTACTAGCCTAATAAAAGGGACATATAAATGTTAATACTACATGCAAGAAATACCTTACTATAAAATGAATAATAATAACTTTCATACTGTTTACAATTATTCAAGTAATATAGAGTAAATGTATTATTTTACAAGAAACACAGTTTTGTATATGCTAGTAATGGCAATACTTCAATCCAAACCCAAAAAGGCTACCTTCTTCGGGCAAGATATTTGAGAATACATCTTACACAGATGTGTTCATTAAGCCCTGGAAAAATGTAGGCTGCTGTTCTAATTTGCCAAAAAACCTCTTCCATTTCTAATTGTAATTGCCAAGGTCAATAATAGTAATTATATACATATATATATATATATATATATATATATATCATTTTTTATTGAAGTGATTTAGCTCACTGCATACAGGATGTATTTAATATGTCGTTGACTTGCTGTGTTATTGTTTTGCATATATTTGGAAGTGTGTGTTTTTCATGCTTCCCTTTTAAAGAATTGCACAATGTAATTGGCTTTTTAATTGAATGATTGGTTTAACTTTTTCTTATAAAAAGCTGCTTAATTGCTTTGTACCTTGTCTGAAGAAGGAAAGACATTGACCACACCGAAAGCGCTAATAAAACAGTTTTTGTTTTTATTTTTTGTCACTGCTCAGTCTGACTCTCGCTTTTTTGTTTTCTGGTTTGTTGTTGCTGTTTTGCACATGGCGAGCGAAACTGGAGCTTCATCTCAGGGCTCTTTGTTCACCCAGGAAGAGCCGAATAATATCAACAATACTAACAGGGCTGGACCTGGAGAGGCGAATGCCGTAGGTAATCTAATGGCCCTCATTCAAATTTTACTTGGCCGAGTAGATAGCCTTACTCAGAGAATGGATTCTCTTTCATCTACCGACTGTTAACCTCTGCTATCTCTGAAAAAACAAAAAAACAAAAGAAATCTTGCTTTTTTCCCACTTTTCTGAGATTTAAAAAAGTTCAGTTACAGGCTTGCTGTTCTTGAACTGTTTGTAAGTTTCTGTGAGGCCATTTTTTGCTTGGGCTAAAGGAAAGTCTCTCTGTTGATCAGTGGCAGTGAAAAACATTGAGCAGCCTGCCTGCCCCTGTGGGAGTGGTTACTGACTTGAAACTGTAGTTTTATTGGCCATTTGGGGTCAATTCCAAAACTCCTTCATCTTCCTCTCTTAAAACCTGGTTGCCTCATGGTTTTGGCATCTTTTCAGGCTTGTTGGCTGTTGGTGAAGCACCCACCAAGAGGAGAAAGTGCTGAGAGAAGAAAGGAGCCACTTTTGAGACTTTAAGTATTTTTCTTCTGTTTATTTGCTATTTTTTTCTGCATAGCCACCTATTTTGAACATTTTCTGGCTTGTTAAATTTGATTTCTGCATTAGTAACTGTATTTAGAGCACAACCTAGAGCTGTTTACTGAATTTCCTGTTTGCACTTATTTTTAAAATCGTTTTTTTCTCAAAACTTGCATTTTATCTGTCTTTGGCCTAGCACTCTTGTGTGGGGTCATTTACTGCACTGTTATAACTTGTTGATACTTGTTAACCTCTGCTATCTCTGAAAAAACAAAAAAACAACAACAATCTTGCTTTTTTTCCACTTTTCTGAGATTTAGAAAAGTTCAGTTACAGGCTTGCTGTTCTTGAACTGTTTGTAAGTTTCTGTGAGGCCATTTTTTGCTTGGGCTAAAGGAAAGTCTCTCTGTTGATCAGTGGCAGTGAAAAACATTGAGCAGCCTGCCTGCCCCTGTGGGAGTGGTTACTGACTTGAAACTGTAGTTTTATTGGCCATTTTGGGTCAATTCCAAAACTCCTTCATCTTCCTCTTTTAAAACCCTCTTTTGCGTAGTTTTGCACGTTTTTGAGCATAGCGCAACAACGGACAGTGCCGCCTAATTGGGTTTAAACTATTCCTGGCTCCACAAAGTCTGCTCTTCACTTTTTCCCTTAGAACTGCTCTATCTCTCAATTTAAACACCATATTCTTATTCTAAGGCCATTCACTGGTCCAATTAAGTAATCCTACAAGTTAGCACTATTAAACCATAAGCACTACTAACGCTTATACTCTCTATGATTACCCTGTCCTCTATTGGTCCGTCTTAAATTCAGTTTCCCTGTTACTCTAGCATGTCCAAAGGTCAGTCAATGGTTTCCTCTTCAGTCCAGCTGGTGAATCTGGGAATTTTGAGGCAATGTTACAACTGTCTCATGTACACGGTCAACCCTCTCCTCCTCCAAACAGGTTCAAATATATGTGAGAGATGCAACTATTTAGCCAAACTGGAGGCTGAGCTCTCTCATCTCAAAACTGGTGTAACCAGTCAGGAGGAGAAGGTAACCTCACACAACACAATTCCAGTATCACATAGTCCCACCACATCAGTGAACCAAACACATAAATACACAAAAACATACTCGGAGGCTCTAAATAAAAATCTACCTAAGCAACAGAGACCTCCAAAGCAGACATCCAAGCAAACGCTACCTCAAAACTAAACACACACAACACATAACCCACAAAGTCAGTGTGCCAAGCAGCCACAGCCCTTAAGGCTGAATAACACACCTGATACTCTTGTTATAGGTGACTCTATTGTCAGACACCCTGACGTCCTGCTCACCAGGCTGAATAAAGAGAAGGTCACGGTGAGCTGCCTGTCGGGTGCTAGGATCCGACACATAATGCAAGCACTCAGGTCACTCCAAAGCAAATACAAATATGACTCAGTCATTGTACATGCTGGTGTGAATGACCTGAGACGTACCTCCCTGGACTACATGAAAAGAGAAATAGAGGAGCTCTCTGATCATGTAGCCCAGGCTGTTATGACCCTGACCTTGAGCAGCATCTTACCCTCACCTAGAATGATGCCACAGTACAAAGACAAAATGATCGATTTTAACAATTGGCTAAAATTTTGGTGTCATTCAAAGGGGATCCAGTGTCTGTCAGCCTGGGATAACATGCTCGACAAGCCACGTTGCTTCGCTAGGGACGGCTTGCACCTGTCACCACTGGGCTTTCGGATATTGGCAAAGGCTCCTGCCACCCCCATAGTGCCTTTTTTAGGCAAGGCTCAAAAGTCAAACCCACCCCCATAGACAGCACAAGGAACAAGAAACTAAGGGTAATGCTGCTAAATGCCAGAAGTCTTAACCTCAAGATGCACGCACTTGAAGCTCTCCTCAGTATGGAGAACATCGATATCTGTGCAGTGACAGAAACCTGGTTCAAGGCTCCAGAGAGCACCCCAGCACTACCAGGCTATACCTCGTATCATGCTTTTCGGCCCCAAAACCCGGATCGAACCACAAAAGGAGGGGGAGTTTCCATATTTATCAAGGATATCCACACCTCCAGGTTAGTGGCATTGCACGAAGTATCGGAGACCATCCATGTGCAACTAACAGTGGGCAAGACTGCTTTTCAGTTTATACCATCCTACAGACCACCCTCTCAAAGTCAAGAATCCCATTCGGCCTTCCTGAAAACATTAGAGAACATGAAGATCTCTCCAAACACCATTATATTGGGCGACTTCAACTACCCAAACATTGACTGGGAGCACTACTCAAGCCCCAGCACCTTAGCCCAAAGATTCCTGGAAATTATAAACTCAAATGCTATGGAACAACTAGTCACCACTCCCACAAGAGGGGACAACATACAAGACCTGATCATTACCAACATGGGGACTCTATGCTCCACACCAGAAGTATATCCCTCATTGGTAAGATCAGACCATAAATTAATTTCACTGGATGTCCACATCCCGACCCCACCCCCAGCCCAGAAAACCACAGTGAAAAACTTCTCAAAAGCGAACTTCTCACTTCTCAAAACTGAAGTGGAATCCTTCAAGGCCCCAGGGCCAGTGGAAACTACAGCCCAAACTGCAGAATCCTATATAAATGCATTCTACGGACATCTCCAGGAATGCATGGATCATGCTATCCCAAACAAAACCAAGACCCAATCATCCAAAGGCAGGCGTCCAGTCTGGTGGACCCCTGCCATAAATAAACTGTACAACAGAAGGAGGAAGCTACTACATGATAGAGCAAAATCCCTAATAGGGAAGGCATCGCTGATCAGTACTAGCAAAAAATTACGATCCCTCATAAAATCCTCCAAGGCCAGCTTCGAGAGAAAAATTGCACAGGACACCAAAGACAATCATAAGGCTTTTTTCAGTTATGTTAGAAACCTGGGATGCAACTCCCAGACTTGTTCTGAGTTGATTCTGAACGACAAAAAATACACTGAACCCACAGACATCGCCAATATCCTGGCAGACAGGTTCAGTGCAAATTTCTCCACCCCCTCTCCCCCAAAAGAGCAAGTATCTATCCCGGCAGAGGGCTGCCTCCCAAACATCTCAGATGCTCAGGTGAAGGCTGCCCTCTCCAAAGCAAAAACCACTGCTTCCATGGGACCAGATGGCATCCCAGGTTGCGCCCTACATGAACTACAAGAGGAACTAATCCCTCAAATAAAACAGCTATACAATCTCAGCCTCACTACAGGATATGTGCCCACAGAATGGCGTACAGCAACAGTGGTCCCACTCCACAAAGGTGGAGCCTCTACGGACCCTGGAAACTATCACCCCATAAGCCTGACTAGCTTAGTCTGCAAGGCTATGGAGAGGATCATCATGGAGCTCATAAACAAAGACATTGGGGACCTACAGACACTAGATCCTACCCAGTTCAGCTTTGTCAAGGGAAGATCCTGCCTTTTGAACCTAGTTGACTTCTTTGAAACAGTCACCAAAGCCATAGATGAAGGGAAGGTAGTCCACACAGCCTGTCTGGACCTTGCAAAGGCATTTGACACAATACCCCACTCAGGCATCATAGATAAGCTATCCAGCTTAAATATAAACCCCTATGTTACAAGATGGGTCGCAAACTGGCTCAAAGACAGAACCCACAGAGTGAGAGTTGCTGGAGCCATGTCAGACTCGAAACCAGTCAGAAGTGGTGTCCCACAGGGTTCTGTCCTGGGACCACTCTTGTTCGGTATATACTTTTCTGAGGTACAGGCAAACGTGGGAGGACTATGGCTCACCAAGTTTGCAGACGACTGCAAACTGGGTGCCATAATCAACTCTCCAGCTGACACAAACATCCTTCAAAAAGGTCTCACCGAGACAGATAACTGGTGCCAGTGCCATGGTTTAAAGCTAAATGCCAAAAAATGTATAGTCATACCCTTTGGCAAAAATAATGTGCCCACAAATTACCACATAGGTGGAAACCCATTAAGTACAGAGAAAGTTATTAGGGACCTGGGGACCCAAGTTGATAGCAATCTCTCCTTTGAAAACCACATTGCCAAAATGGTTAGAAAGACCTTCTACATAGCCCACCTCATCACGAAGGGTTTCACATCTAGGTCAAGAGAGGTAATCGTGCCCCTTTATTCTTCCCTCATCAGGCCCATCATAGAATACAATGCCCCTTTTGGGATGTACCTTACCCGACACCTGCAGCAATTAGAAAGACCCCAAAAGTATCTCACCAAGAGGATCAAGGGTCTCAAACAGATGCCATATGCTGCTCAGTTAAAAAACTCCAGCTCTACTCAGTTGCATACCATCTACTTCGAGGCGATCTATGCCTGACATACAAAGCTATGTCAAATCCAGAATTAATGGACATGCTCCACCTCAGTAAATCTAAATCCCTTAGAGCCACACGCTCAAGGGACTTGAACCTCAGCACAGAAATAAATAGAACTTGCTGGAGGGACAGGTTCATAATCCAGAGGCTCCCTTCGCTCTGGAATAGAATTCCAGTTCATGTGAGGCAGAGCACCTCACTGAATCTCTTCAAGAAGAATCTCGATAAGTGGATGGGGGATCGTAGGTTTGTCCCAGGGATTACTCCCGTGTCACTATTAGACAGAGGCACAGTAAACTAAACCTTAAAAAGGGCACAGTATACTCAAATCAAGGGGTGGCGTAAGCCATACAGAATTGGGCTAGGCTTAAAATTGCCCCAGGGCAGATAGCCCAGTATGAACCTATGAACCTATGAACCTAATACAGCTGCTTCAAGGAACCTGTCAGGCAGCGGAACAAGTCAACGCATTTCACCAGGGCCAAGCTGCCCCTGCGGTTTTAGGTCTAACGTTGTGGCACCTAGCGATATTCAAGCCGGCCAAGACTTGGGACCTAGTGACATTCAAGCTGGTCAAGGGCCAGGGGCTCAACAGCATGCCAATGGCAACCGCGGGAGCAACATCCAGGATGCAGAAATGAGTTCTGTCCCCTCTATTGGGAATTTTTTAAACAACAACAATGTTTTTGTTAATGAGACCACTAGTGGAAATTCCCAAGAGCAGGACTTGGCGGTGAGTAATATTACCAGTCTGATTAATGGCTTTGATCACAAACTGTTTCGGTGTTAAAAGCTACAACTAGAAATAGTTTACCTGCAGGAATGTTTAGAAAAGAAACTTATTCCTAAGGGTTTGCAACAATGGCGCTACCCTGTAGGTTTGATTGAAGGCTCACAATTCCACTGTGAGCTTTTGAACCTATTCGACAAGCAAGGGTTCGAATTTATAACTTTATTGATTAACCAATACAAATCTGAAATTGATACTTTAAAAGGGGAATTGGAACTACTTGAGCATACAATTAAAATAGATTGTGAATTCTTTTGCTATAAATATCAGTATGCTCATATTTTCACCAGCATTGAAGCCACTATGGAAAAGATGTTGGGTATCAAAAAGAAGAAAATTGCAAGAGACACACATGAATATGCTAATAACAGAGCATACCCTCGTCCACCTCCTATTCTACAGTCTGCCAACACTAATGGGGTTTCCCCAAAAACCAGTGACAGCATGCACGAGGATGTGAACAATCCCCAAAATGGAGAACCTAATACCCACACAAGAGAAGTACAACCCCTTCGCTGGAGTGAGAGATTAAATAATAACAACAATAATAATGCTCATAACAGCAATACTCATACTCAACAACAAGAGGCCTTTAATAACAATAGCCATCCTAGTACAAGTTACCAACAGGGTTTTTCAAAGAATTGGAATGGCCAACAAGCGAATTCGAAGATGAACAGGAATCAGTACTACACGAGAAAGAGACGGAATCAACGCAGGAGATGAATCAACACCATTCTATTGACCCGCAAATACTTTTCAGCTTAGAAGGGGACTTCAAAATTTACAATTATACCATTTTAAATGTAACTCAGGACATGGTGGATTTTTTCTCCAAAGGTTTGTCTTTTGTTCCCGACACCAATATGCACCTTGTGAAAACCATAATTGACCTGAAACTGTTTGTTCGTAAATTGAACTTGAATGCCCTAATGGGGGGAAGTCTACTCTCACCAATTCCCTTAAGGTTTTAAGCCTTTTTAACCCTCCATTACACTCAAATCTAAGTTCCTTCGAAAAGATGTGTGAGATTGACTTAAGGGATATTGTCACCAATAATGTCACTAATAGGAATATGAACATCAATATCACTAGAAATCAACGTGATTTCATTAATTTACTAAGTGAATGTAATATAAGGGTGATGAAACCCAATAAAAGGGGTGGACTTGTCTTTATGGATCATAACATCTACGTTGAAAGTATGAAAAAACATCTTACTACTATGGCATATACATTGGTCAGTGTTAACGAGGTAAACATTGCATACAAAAGAATTACGTCTACTCTTGATGACCTCTTTTTGGAAGGTATTACTGACATTGACTTGCACCAATACTTGATCATGTTTGCCCCTAGAATTCTGACTTTATTCAGTATACCTAAGATCCATAAGAGAATTAAGGACCCCCCCTTTAGACCCATTGTTGATGGGCATGGCTCTATAACATATGGGTGCGCTAAGTATATAGACAGCATCCTAAGGCCTTTAGCTGAACAAGAGTCTCAAATTTCTAAAGACTCCTGGAGTTTCCTGAATGACATAAGTAAGATCCCTTTCCATCAAGATTATTGATTCCTCACAATTGATGTGAAGGATCTATATACCATTATACCTCAAAGTTTAGGTCTTGAATGTATTAGAGAATTTATGTCATTAAGACAGATGGATGATAACATCATTTACTTGGTCGAAACCCTTTTGGAGATTGTATTAACTAACAACTTTATGGTTTTTGATGGGCAAATATATCTCCCGAAAACTGGGGTGGCTATGGGTTCGCCTTGTGGAGGGAGTTTTGCCAAATGTATAATGGCACACTGGGAGAAAACCCTGTTATTTAACAACACCTTATTTCAGAGCAATGTCGCTTGGTACACTCATTACCAAGATGACATGTTCTTGATTTGGAAAGGTCCTAGTGCTTTAGTTCCAACTTTAATTACCAGTATCTCCCTTAGGACTGACTTTTTGGAATTTACCTATAGCCTACATGAGACTAATAGTAATTATTTGGACATCAACCTGTTTAAAGACATTACAAATTTTAGGTATAAAAGCACCATATATAGAAAACCCACTTACTCTAATGTTTTGCATTTCACTAGCTGTCACCCTTACCATCAAAAAAGAGCAGTAGTGAAGGAGCAGATGGTAAGGGCAGCAAGAATGGTCTCTGATGAGACTGACTTTGCAGAAGAATGTGATTTTTTTGGGCTCTATGTTTACCAACAGAGGTTACCCTTTATATTTGGTGGCTAATATTACTTCAGAGGTGACCTATAAGCATCAAATAGGTCACATTAAACCACTTTTGTCAAGTAACATCAATCAAATTGGGGAAGACACTGACAATCAACACCATCCTAATACAAAAGATGGTGAACAAAACTTAAAAATTAGTTTTTTGTCTACCTATAGTTTGGATCATTTTCAAATAAGGGAGATGTTAAACAAAAACTGGGCTCTAATAATTGAGGACAGCAGGCTACTCAGAATGTTTGGGGACAAACCTAAAATAACTTATAGAAAAGGAGCTAATCTTAAAGCAATACTTGAAAGTAAGAACAGTGTTGTATATGGTAGGAACCACGGTATGTTTATATGCGGGTCATGCCAACAGTGTAGGCATGTAAGCATTGATTTCCAGGTTAATATTAGAGGAAAGACATACAAAATCAATGGCAAGTATAATTGTGAGACGAAGGGAGTGGTCTATTCAGCCTGTTGTGACAGATGCGCTGCTTTTTCTATAGGGAAAACATAAAGGAAGATCAAGCAGCGCATTTATGAGCATCAGTATGCCATTAGTAAGAAAGATACAACTAACGCCCTGGCCAGACATACCACTGAGTTCCCTGAACACAGGTTCAAATTTGCTATATTAAAACATGTAAGAATTGACCAGAGAGGTGGACCTTGGCAATTACAATTAGAAATGGAAGAGGTTTTTTGACAAATTAAAACAGCAGCCTACATTTTTCAAGGGCTTAATGAACACGTCTGTGTAAGATGTATTCTCAAATATCTTGCCCGAAGAAGATAGCCTTTTTGGGTTTGGATTGCCATTACTAGCATATACAAAACTGTGTTTCTTGAAAATAATACATTTACTCTATATTACTTGAATAATTGTAAACAGTATGAAAGTTATTATTATTAATTTTATAGTAAGGTATTTCTTGCATGTAGTATTAACATTTATATGTCCCTTTTATTAGGCTAGTAGTTAAGGTGGTATTTACTCTATTTTGGTTTATTTATTTTATTTTATTTTACTTATAGACACCCAGGCTTTTGTCTAATACACTGGTTATGCTTTTAGCTGGTTCATTTATATGATTTAGTCAATGGCTCTTTCAGTTTATAGTATAACGAGTCACATATATATATGAGAAAGTTTTAAGTATATAATTTCAGAGCAATAATAGTAATTATATACATATATATATATCATTTTTTATTGAAGTGATTTAGCTCACTGCATACAGGGATGTATTTAATATGTCGTTGACTTGCTGTGTTATTGTTTTGCATATATTTGGAAGTGTGTGTTTTTCATGCTTCCCTTCTAAAGAATTGCACAATGTAATTGGCTTTTTAATTGAATGATTGGTTTAACTTTTTCTTATAAAAAGCTGCTTAATTGCTTTGTACCTTGTCTGAAGAAGGAGATGCATTGGCCACTCCGAAAGTGCTAATAAAACAGTTTTCGTTTTTATTTTTTGTCACTGCTCAGTCTGACTCTCACTTTTTTTGTTTTTTCAAGTTTTTTGGTATTCTGGTTTGAAATTACAGAATTACAAAATAACAACAATTACAAAGTTTACAAAACAATTAATGAGACATTAAAAAAAAATACTTGGTAACAACAGTTGCAATAAATTGGCATTTGATGGAGCAAATGCATGAACAATCCCATTATAAACAAATTAAGTGGTATAAAGAATGCAAGTTCCTTTAAGAAATTATGAGCTGAAGGAGGCTATTAGGAGATATGTTTGGTATAGAGATAATTATAGTTAAGGATGTTATGTAGGATGAGAGCAAGAGCATTCCCATTGTGAGATTAGGTGTGAGTGAAGTAAAGTTTTAAAGGTAGAGAGACTGTTAGTGGTACGGATAAGAGGTGGGAGAGAATTCCAGTGCTGTGCTAGGAAAGAAGGATAGAAGATGTTTGCCTGGAGCATGGGCAGGTTTATTTAGTTCTATTAGATTTTGGAAGTTAGATCCAAGGCATCTGTTAGGAACATGCATCTGGAAGGTAGAGGCAAGGGAGGGGCAGAGAGAGGGACTAAAAATAAGTTTGTGTGCTTGGATAAGTTGAATATAGGTATGATAATTGGACAGTTCAAGCCAAGTCAGTTTGTGCAGGGAGATGCAGTGATGGGTATTGGATCTGTGCCCAGTTGTAAATTTTGAACTTTTATAATAACAGGAGGAGAGTTTTGATTTGACGGAGGATCGCAGATAGGTAAGCATGGAGGCACCATACAGAATTGAAGGGATGAGGTATGTGTTAGCAAGAACAAGTCTGGTGGAGGGAGAGATGAAACTGTTGTGGCGATAAAGCATGCCAAGTTTTTTGTGGGTTTTTGATATTTACATGAAGATGGCTATCATCAAATGAATGGAGTAGTGTAGTGGTTATTACATCTGCTTTACATGCAGAAGTTCCTGGTTTCAATCCCCACTGGGGTGTGTTTCTGAGTGGATGGGAATAGAACATTCTCTCCAGTGGCTCTACTCGACTGGGGCACTAGGAACTAAGGTTGGGTGGCATGATGCCAGGGTAATCCTATGGGCTAGGCTTGTAAAGGCTCCAGGGCCATTGGCCTAGTACACACCTATCAAACTTTAGTCGGTCAACTATGAGGATTCCTAACAGTTTAGCAGTGGAGACTGTTTCAAGAGGAGTGTTATTTCGGCTGGTGATAGAGAAAGAGTTTTTGTCTAGGGTGATGCTTTTGGGGGGGGGGTATCATTAGTTTAGTCTTGGTTGTACTTAATGCTAGATGGTTATCTAGCATCCATTGTTCTGTAGAGGAGAAGGCATCTTGGGTTAATTTTGCTAATGAAGAACTGGAGGTTGCAGAACAGATTATTGTCAAGTCATCCACATATTGGATTAGGTTGGCATTGGGGATGGCATGGTAGAAGTCGTTAATGAAAATATTGAATAGAAGGGGACCTGGAACTGAGCCTTGGGGTACACCTGTGGGAGTGTTTAGGAATGGTGAAGTAGCTTTTTTCCACTTAACTGCTTGTTGACTATTTGAGAGGTAACTGGTGAACCAGTTAATAGAGGAGTGGGATAGATTTAGTTTAGAAAGCTTAGTAAGAAGAAGGTTATGAGAGATGGTGCCCAAGGCCTTAAAGAGGTCTAAGAGGAGGGTGGATACAATATGACCAGAGTCGCTGGCTTTGTTTATAGTTTCTAGGAAGGAAAGGAGAGCGGTGGTGGTGCTATGGCCAGGTCAGAATTCATGCTGGGTGGGAGTAAGAATGTTATTATTTAAAAGATAGGGTAGGAGTTGTAGGTGGGTGCATTTTTTGAGAAGTTTTGAAATAGGGGATAAGATAGCGATGGGACGGAAGTTGGCGATATCATTATTGTTGCCGCCTTTATGGAGTGGAATAATATAGGCCTTTTTTCCAGAACTGGGGAACATGGCATTCTGAAATTGATCGATTTAATAGGATGCAGATAGGGAAGGCAATGGCTTCTGCGGCTAGCTTTAGGAAGTAGGAGGGTATTTCATCAGGGGCATTAGAGCAAGGTTTCAATTTTAAAAGACTTTTTTATGATAGAGATAGAGATAAGGTTCATGGAGAAGGGAGGAGGTTGAGAGCTAGAGGTACTGGAGGAGAAGGGGATGTGTGGAGTTTGTTGTGGGGAAGCAAGGTTATTAGTAAAGGATGATGTTAGTTTGGATATGGAATCAATAAAGAATAAGTTGAATTGAGTAGCTAAATCTGAGTCAGAGGCATTTGGGTTGGAGCAAGGGTTTTCTTTTTTACCTGGGTTAAGAAGAGAGGAGATGCCATCCCAGAAATTTTTAGGGTTATTGTTGTGATGGGTTTGTAGAGTGGAAAATATGCTTTGCGGTCTGAGTTAATACGTTTTTTTTTTTTACTTTGTTGTGGAGTGTTTTGTATTAATTAAGTGAAGTAATAATTTTAGATTTATGGTAGTGTTTCCAAGCTTTATCACAGAGTCACATGGTGGCTATGGTATTCTTAGTTAGCCAAGGGACAGGGATGCTTTTAGTGCATTTTGTTTTCCAGGGAGCAAAGGAGTCTAGCAAGTTTAAGAAGATTTTATCGACGTAAGTAACAACATTTTCCAGGGATAAAGTTTTGAGTGGGTTTTAGTTAGTTCTTTTTAGTGCATCAGAGAATGTATTGGGGTTAAAGTTTTTTAGGTGCCGAGTAGAGGTGCAGGTGAGAGAAAGTTGTAGGAAGGAGGGAAGATGATGGGTGAAACTGGGAAGGTGGTTACCTAGCGGATCTGGAAGTGTACCACTATTGGAGTTGTAGTGAGGATGGGAAACTAGAATCCAGTCTAGGGTACTACCAGGAAGGAAGTCTTTGGAATGTTTGGTTGTGGAATTGATAAGTTGAGTGAAGTTATAAAGATTTATATTTGGGGAGTTAGTTGGAGACTGAATTGTGCACCAGTTAATGTTAACATCCCCCAGGATTATAGTTTCATTAGTGATATTGGTTGAGAGCAAGGAAAGAATGTCCTCAAGGATTGGGACATTGTCTTCCGGAGGGATATAAAGGGTGTCAATACAGATACATCTATGTTTGTTTACTTGAAGGAGGGCTAGGATTAATTCAGCATTACCAAATTTGGGGATAGGTTTGGAGTAAGGCATGACTGAGAGAGATGAGGAGTAAAGGAGAGTGACACCTCCCCCTTTTTATGTGTTCTGTCATTTCTGATAACACAATAGTTGGGTGGGGTCAATTCTGACTGATAGCCACCAACTACCTGTCACATTCCCCACCCCTGCCTCTAGTACTACAAACTCCTTCTCTTTTAAACCTGTTCAGACTTCTTACATTAAAAAGTTTCTGTGCAAACTAAAACCCTGCTACCTTGCTGCTGACCAACTACCAAATGAATTCCTAAAAATAGCATCCCCATCCATCACCCGTCCTATCTCTATACTAATCAATTGTTCTGTCTTTGAACAATATGTGCTCCACCTCTGTAAAGTCAGTCACATCATCCCCCTCCACAAGGGATGCCCCTCTAGAGAAATCTCTAACTAGCACCCCATTGTTATCCTCCCACCCATACCCAAAATCCTAGAGAAGTGTATTCAGCTACAACTCCTCAACCACCTTACCACTAATAACCTTCTATCCAATACCCAGCATAGGTTTAGACCCCAGTATAGTACTATCACAGCCTTATTATCCTTCACCAACACTATTCATCACCTTATGAACAATGGACAACTAGTCTCTGCAATTTTCCTGGACATATCAAAAGCTTTTGACATCCTTTCCTAGCAGCCACTACTTAATAAACTTCCTACAGACAATCTCAGTTCAGCATTAACATGGTTTCACAGTTATCTATTAAACTGTCAACAGGCTACTAAATGGAAGAACAATTTCTCCCCTCTACTGCCAGTATCCACTGGTGTACCCCAGGGTTCAATACTTGGCCCCCTTCTCTTTACCTTATTTACTAATAACCTTAATTCAGCAAACCAACTCGCCTCAATCATACAATACACAGATGATACATCTCTTATCTGCTCTGCCCTTTCCCCACTAGAACTGCAAGAAAAAATGCAAAAGGCATTTCAGGAAATTGAAGCTTACCCATCAAACCACCAACTCATTCTTAACCCAAATGAGTCTAAGTTAATGATTTTTACAAACAAAACTAGCAAGCTCTGCTCCCTACCCTCCTCTATTCAATCCACAAATGGTACCAAAACTGAGCTGACAAACCAGGCCAAGCTCCTAGGTATTACAATAGATAACTGCCCTAAATTTGATATTCATATTTCCCTAGCGTTCAAAAAAGTCCATGGTAAACTTGATGCTCTCTACAAGGCCAAACCTTACTTAACACCCCAAGCCAGGCTAGCTACAGCTAGATCTCAGCTTCTATCTACACTTCTCTACTGCTCACACATCTTCACCAACTTATGCAAGGCTGACCTTCATAACCTAGAATCCTGCTATAACAAAATTGCAAAGTTTGCCACCAATCATCCCCATAAAGCCCATCATTGTTCTGCTCTTCAACAACTTTACCGGCTAGAACTTTCCAACCTGTTAATATTAAACCAACTTACCTTAACCCACAAAATCATACAAAACCCAAATAGCTGCCCTGCTATTTCAACCCTGGTCCAACTATAGGTCAAGAGCAAGTCTCTTAGGTCTTCTGATAGGCTACTGCTCAAAATAACACAATCACATAACTACCATGGTGACTCCCTTTATTCGAACAAAATAGCTAAGTCCTGGAATGCTCTTTCCCTAAACATACAAAGCACCCCTTGCTATTATTCTTTGAAAACAAAAAATAAAAGAATATCTTAAAAACAAATGGTTTTGCCCCTGTAGTCCTCCTGGATAATTCCTCTCTTCTACTACTCCCTACCTAGGCTCATCCATCTTTTACAACTGAAGCTGTTTTTTTGTTCAAGGTTATAATTCTTTGTTTCCTCTCTGTTAAAGTTTAAATATTTTTGGTATTTCAAAAATGTTCTGTTAACATTCTATTGCACTATGTGTACATATATTTTCATTTAGGCATGCTCTCTGACAGCTTTCGAATTTTACTCATTTATCAAGAATCTGTGGTTTACATTTTTAGATGTTCCCTTGATGTAGCAATTTATTTAGTTTTAGTTTTAATCATATAATTATGTATGGTTTTATTCAGATTCTTACTATTGTAAATTCTGTATTTTTATGTGTCTTGTGTTTTTGGAGCTTTTCTCCCCGGGTCTCCACTGAAAATGGGCTACTAGCCCAGTCGGACACTACCAGGTAAACAAATGTAAATAAATAAATAAAACAATAAATACCACAGCTGTACTTCTACATTTGCTATGGGTTTTTAGTGACACTGGACATTGGTCATCCATGATCATATCACATTGATATTGTCAAGATCTCTTTAAAATGTATTTTTGCACATTGCAATCACAAAGTTCAACCTTTGCACACAAATCTCTTAACAGCGTATGTTACCTTTGACATTATGCTGATGGCATCTGTATAAAGACCTCTATGATTATGATAATAACAGAGTTCTGTGATTGCGTGAATGCCAGGTACTACGTTTTCCGGGTGGAGTCACTAGTTAGGTAGGAGTTCAAATGGCACAACAGTCAACTTGTGTGTGTGCTTGTCTGTCTAACTCTGTACCTGTATGTGTGTAGTCAGACGAGCATGAGTCTATGTCCTAAGGTCCTCACTCAAGTATCATCCATAACAACATTTTAAAGTGGTACATGACTACCCAGAAATTTCATACAGCAATCCCAACATCCTCTTCTTACCATACACCAATGATGTCATCCTTTATAAGGTGCAGTCTGACATTGTTAAAGTCAGACTTGTGCTGTGGTGCTTGCATTGAGTACTGTGTTCTCCACCTTGTGGAACTAGTTAGGTAGGTAGCTGTAATTTCACATCCGTCAACTTGTGTGTCAGTCATGAGACAATTTTAGAATAGCATGTGAATACACAACTATGTAAGACACTCCTGCCAATATCTTCTTCTCACCATGCACTGATGATGTCATCTGACGTAAAGTGTAGTCTAAAAATGTGAAATCCAGACTTTTGTGGTGATCTTATTGTTAAATACTGTAGTCTCCAGCTTTTGGAAGTAGGTAAGCAGGGGTTCTAATCTTGCAGCAGTCGACTTGTTTGTGTTCTATTAACTAGCAGACAGGAGACTAATTTAGATTAGCATGTAATTACACAGCTATGTAAGACACTTCTACCAGCACCTTCTTCTCACCATACACTGATAATGCCATCCTCCATAAAGTGCACCCTGACAGTATGAAAGACAGACTTTTGCTTTGATGCTAGCTTTAAGTAGTGCGTTCTCCAGCTTGTTTATCTAGATCGGTAGGGGTTCTAATCTCACAGCAATCAACATGAGTGTGAATGTTCAATCAACTATCAGTCTGGAAGCAATTTTAGAATGGCATTTGAGTCCCCAACCATGTCATTCACTCCTCCAAACATCTTCTTCTTGACATACAATGATGATGTGTCCCCCTATAAAGTGTACTCTGACAGTATCAGACCAAGGCAGCTGAGCTGGGATGAGCATTAATTCCTATGTTCTCTAGTTTGTGTATCTACATAGGTAGGGGTTCTAATCTCAAAGCAGGTAACTTGTGTGTGTGTTCAATCAAATATTAGTGCGGAGGTAGTTTTACACAGACATGTTATTCCACATCTATGTCAGACACTCTTCCCAATATTTTCTTCTTAGCATACAATGATGCTGTCATCCTCTATAAACTGCACCATGACACTGTTAAAGTCAGACATCTGTAGTGGTGCCAGTCTTATGATGTACAGAATTCAGCTTGTATACCTACACAGGTTTAATGTTCAAATCTGACCTCAGTCAATGTGTGTGTGTGTGGGGGGGGGGGTGGGGGGGGGCTGGTGTTGTATTACTGTCATTATATGATCTTTTGATTCTCTTTTCATTTGAATCCCACTCAGGAGAACCTTTGAGATAGCCCCATAAATCAAGCATCGCCTTTTGCTCTCTGTCCATATAAAATCCTTTCCGCACAACATTGAAGGATGTGATCATCTCAAAGAAGCATACATACATTGTGGAGCAGAGCCCTTCCATGACCCTCTGAAAGCCATCTCTAGACCACTGGGTGTGATTGCTAATTCTGCCATGAGGTGATGCACATGTCACATATGGACAAAGGCAGTATGTAATACAACCCAACACATACACACATATGATGTACCACTACTATCTTTCATCACATAGATATAGCGATTTTGGTTTAAATGGTATAATAATGGCTAGAATTTTATGCAATGTTGGCGATAGCCTAGTGATGTCCTGTGACACTATGAACATTGCACATGTCAATGGTGCTGGCATCCACGTGTGCTATGTTGAGGTGTGAATGTATGGTAGCTCTACAACAATATATTCCAATCTGTGATTTGAGGTAATGTATTGAAGGTCACTGCAGCCATTTGATTACATGTTCCTTCCATAACAGCTGTTGTATTATTACTCATGAGGACTGTTGATATGGGATGATGTTATGCATATTGTTGCCTTAGTAAGCTATGTGTTCTTTTAGTGGAGTTAAGTATGTCAACATTCGACACAGTTTTCATTTAACCATCACCTTAACAATTGCATTATGGCACAGTTGTGCATGTGTATACCTACCATTATGAAATGCTATGTGATGTACAGCAATATTACATCATTCTGCTCACATGGGCACATTAACCTTGTTTCAGCCACATGTTGTAATGCTGTTATATACGCAATATATAACAAGTTCAGATTCACTTGTACCCTTGGGGAATGCATTGTATGCCAAATTCTGCTGCTATTCACAAGGATTATTTAGGTATTCCCCAGCAGCATTTTGTGACTGTCAGCATTTGTGTCCATAACAGTTCTGCATGAACCACATCCATTTCATTTGTAATGTGTCAATATATGGTATCAGGTCCCTCAGACATACCTTTCCAATGATAAACTTATAAGTATATAATGTGCAGTTAATGTAATGATGTGAAATAAGTAGAGTTGTACAACCACAATAACAGTTTCACTGTGTGGCATGTGATGCATACCCAAGGTTTTATTTGGAGGGGTTGTAACAAATCATATTTTAAGAAAATATGAAATCTTAAGGGGAATGTGCAGCTATGTGCAAAGGTGATGGAGGATGGCGCCAGACATACTCAGCCACAGGCACTAGACAATCTGCTAGCTGACAGATTAGGATCAAGCATCACCTCCCTGTCCTCACTGGTTGTCACCCCAAAGTATACATGCAAACATTACTTGTCTTATTTTCTAAAGAGAGCATATCAATTGTGCACTCTCTAAGGCTAAAACACAGCATCAATGGGCCCTGGCAACATCTCTGGTTGCCTTTTCAATAACTTAAAACCTGACCTAGCAAACACAGTTGAAGCCCTACTTAACCAAAGCAGCCATATAGAATATATTCTGGCAGAATGGTGGACAGCAACAGTCATCTGTCGGAACAAGGGGGTACCATCACCTGACACAGGGAATTACAGATGTTTAAGCCTGAGTAGCCTCATCTGTAAGGCAATGGAAAGAATCATTATGGACCTTATCAACAATAATATAGGTAACCTCCTGACTGTGAACCCAACCCATTTTTGATTCATTAAGGCTAGATCAGGTCTGTTAAATCTTGACTTCTTAAAGTAGGCCACCAATGTCATGGATTAGAGAAAGACTGTAAATCTCACCTAACTTGACCTGTCCAAAGCATTTGATGTGATTCCACACTCAGGTATTACAGAGAAACTGTCTCAACTGAGCATAACCCCCTAATTTACCAAGTGGGTAACCAAATTGCTCACCAACAGGACACATACTATCAAAGTATGTGAATTTACCTCTAGCAAGTGGACAGTGTCCAGGGCAGTAGCACAGGGTTCAGTACTAGGTCCTGTCCTGTTCCATATTGAATTCCCAGACATCAAAGCAAACTTAGACAACCTTTGTCTAACCAAATTTAGGGATGACTGCAAATTGCAAATAATCCTTGAAGCCACTAATGATTGTTGCCAAAGCCATGGAGATACACTAAATGGCCAATAAAGCTAATTATTCCCTTTTGGAAAGTAAATACCCAAGCTAAATACAATATAGACAGCACACTCCTATGAATAGATCCAGTGTTATGTAGTAATTGAAAGTTCAACCACCATGAGTCCACAATGGTGACAAATCCCTTCTATGTGGCACAACCCATAAGTATAGGCATTCCTTCAGATCAAAGGACATTATAATTCCATTGTACACAGCCCTCATCATGTTAATAATTGAGTACAATGCACCCTTTTGCATGTACCTCGCTACCCATCTGCAACAGTTGGAGCAACCCAAGAGTTTTTTGCACAAGGAAGATACAGGGTGTAAAAAACAAGTCCTACACAGAAATATTGTGACCCTATCACTGAATTCTGTCCCCTACAGACTATTGAGGGTCAGTCTGTGTCTAGTCTACAGGGCAGTCTTCAATCTAGCCCTAATGGAAATGTTATACATTGGTAAAGAAAGCTGCCCAAAGTTCACTCATTACAAGGATGTTAACCTAGCCTATGAAATAATAAATCATGTTGGAGAGATAGATACATCTCTCAGAAATATTTTTTACTGGTTAATTGGTTAATTTGTTTAAATCAGTTTGCTTGTTTTCTATTGTTATATAAAAAAAAACAAATTTGCACTTTATCTGCTTTTACTGTATTTGTGTTTCTTCCTACTTTATTACCTTATTTTGCTTTTGCCTCATCCTAAAAGTCCTCAATTGTGTTTATTTTGCTGCATTTATTACTGCTTGGTAGTAGCCTGATTAAATTGTAACTGTTATTCTAAGTCTTTTGGTTAAAGCACTTAGGCTTCAGACCAGTTGTTTTACATTAAGAAGGTTTGTGGTCTGCACTCTTGTAGGGGGAGAGGCTAGATTCTGCACTTCTGAGCTGGGAATTTCTGGTTAAAGGCTTACTGTGCCTGCTTATTTGAACTGTTTTTCTGATATTGGTGTACCTTGTCTGCTGTAGCATAGACTAGATTCCGACCTGCTGAATCTAGCTTTGTATGTATAATTTGAGCACTAACCCAGGCCATCTTTTTGTGAGAAGGTTCCCCTGCACCCTAGTGGCAGGAGTGTGCGGTTAGAACTTGTCTGGTTGAAGACTGCTGCAACAGGGTTCAGTTTTGAGTTTTTTTACTGGTTAATTGGGTAATTTGTTTAAATCAGTTTGCTCATTTTCTATTGTTATAAAAAAATTGCACTTTATTCATCTGCTTTTACTGTAATTGTGTTTCTTCCCACTTTATTACCTTATTTTGCTTGCGCTTCTTCTTAAAAGTACTCAATTGTATTATTCTGCTGCAGTTGTTACTGCTTGGTAGTAGCCTGATTAAATTGCAAATGTTATTCTAAGCCTTTTGGTTTAAGCACTTGGGCTTCAGACCAGTTGTTTTACATTAAGAAGGTTTGTAGACTGCATTGTTGTGGCAGAACAAGTAGCTTACTTTCTTCTAAGTTGGGAATTGCCGATTGAAGGCTTAGTCCCCGGGATTCATGAAGCTCGGCGCAAGGCCGGCGTTAGGCTTGCGCCGACCATGCGGCGTAAGGATGGCACAGTAGCGCCAAATGCATAGTAATGAAAGCATGCTGCCAACACAGCCACATGCACAGGAAAGGAGCATGAGTGCATAGGGCATGTCGAAGTGCCACAAGGAGGCGTGGAAACGGCAGCTGTCGATGTGCAACCTAAAATGCTTGCATATAACAGGTTGCAAGATAGTAACCATGTCAGTGTCCCTGGATACTGAAACGTATGCAAAGCATGCAAGAAAGTACATGCGAACACAAAGTGACGAAGCAAACAGAAATGCACGGTAGGGAATAACGGGTCCCTATCCCGCGAACAAATGACATGGAAGACCATGTGGCCATAGTCTAATGCAGTGTAGATAGCCATACCAAGTGGAAGTGAAACGCATCATATGTTAGCCAGTAGGTACGTCCAGCCCAATGGTGAGTGTCACCAGCTGACCCATAATGTGAGGGAGGGTACACAGCTGGGCAGATGTGTCCATAACAAAATGCACGAGAAATGTAGATATCTAGCGACCGTTTGTCCGAATTATATCCCACAAGGCATGTAATAGTCACATACAAAAGGTATGTCCATATGTCACATACCAAATGTGATAGGAAATAGAATAAGCATGTAAAAGAAACAGAAGGAGCATGCAAACAGCCACAACAATAAGGACACATGTAGGCTGAAAGGAACAGTATTATCCGTACTGTTGACTAGGATTACCACCTGTCCCACTTTGCGAGTGACAGTCCCTCCTTGGGCAATTGTGTCCCGACAAAAACCTGTAACAATGGCAAATGTCCTGAGATTATAGGGCAAAATTATTCCCTATATGTTATGTAATAGTTGCATTAAACAGGTTTTCTGTATCTAAATTACATAAATGTTATAAGAAACAGAATAAGCAACTGAACTGCTACAAGAATAAGCTTTGATATAGGCAAGAAGTCTAAGTTCTATCCTGTGTACTGACCGTGGATATGTGTCGGCCTGTAAGATGTGATGTGTGTACCAAAAATGTCCCACTTTGGCCAATTGAAAAGGTGGCAACCCTACCGTCGACTGTGGTGAGGTGTTGTCCACTGCAGTCGGATATGTGTACGGAATATATCCCATCCTGGACATAGGAAAAGGTGGCATCCTACCAATGAGTACAACAGGCCGCCAAAATCTGGAAGTCAGCGGTACAAGCCGAACTTGTCAGGATTTGTCACAGTCGAACGGGTAGTACCTGGGTATATCAAACATGTAATGAAAGAGAAGTATGGGCGTGTACCTATGTGCGTGAGGTATAGCATGTGGAAAGCAAACATGGCAGGGTAGTCCACACAACCATACAGGTACCAGACACATGTAGGTTATTCAATGTGTTACTCTGGCCGTGTCATGGGCCAACAACCAAAGCAGAGATGTATGAGATGTGAGGAATCTGTGTGTGTGGGGTGGATGGGTAATGGTACAATCCTCCAAGGCGATACTGTGTCGTATACAGAATAAGTGAACTGGAGGTGTATGAGGGAGCAGCGGGTGAAGCTGAAAGAAACACAAACACATGTACAAACAGCTGCAATACAACCAGACAGGCCATACTGTAGAACACAATCCCACAAACAGATGAATATTGAAATGTGCGATACAAATGTATAGACATGTCACCGGCACATACCCACAGATTGGTCCTGATGCAACTGGCTATAACAAATGCAACACACCTGGATGGAACAGGCCATAACAAATAGTGACCACTACGCATATGTAGTAGGTAGTGTGACCCTAGGCGGTTGCAGGATTGCACACGACCTCAGCACATTTTCTTAACTCCAAAACGATGTTCGGTATACCTTTTGTTGTGGATCGGTACAATTTTTGGATATCCCTCATGGGATGCGTAACCTATGTAAACATTAGAATGGAAGGCACGAAGTCCAGTCCTGTAGATATCTGGATAGAAGTTGGAATGTGCATTAGAGGTGTATGACACTGTCCAGCCCTAAGTGGTCATGCATAACCTACTACCCAGGATCAAACACTTGCCCGTGACGCACGTGTCCCAACACGAATAAGCAGAAATATATTGCACACATTCGCATAGTGGCAAATGGTATAAGGGTGATGAAGGCACTGACGTAAACAGGATAACCCTGATCTACTGTGTGAGGGACACTTAATGTGTGTGTAGGTGTGACCGAGGGTCTACTACTAATGCCCGAAACGACGATTCCCCGACAGAAAACTCACCGACGCCAGATGACCGACAGGTAAGTGTACCGACAGGGTGATTTGCCGACAGCGGAAAGACCGACAAGGGAATGTGCGATCGTGACGCGGTAAGTGTGCAATGGTGACGGAGTTAGGAGCGGTCAGGTAAGTGCTCGAGATTGTGGGATGTCGGGTTAGGCTGTGGGAAAGGTGAGTGTGTGTTCGTGTCAGAGGTATGGTTCGGGTAAGGTAAGTGTGTGCTAGTGAGGGACTGTAGTTTAGGGACGGGTTAAGTGAGTTAGGGTTAGGGTGCAGGTAGGTGATGTGCGTTAGTGTCGGAGCTTGGGCTAGGGGTGGGTTAAGTGAGTTAGGGTTAGGGTGCAGGTAGGTGAAGTGTGCGTTAGTGTGAGCTTGGGCTAGGGGTGGGTTAAGTGAGTTAGGGTTAGGGTGCAGGTAGGTGATGTGCGTTAGTGTCGGAGCTTGGGCTAGGGGTGGGTTAAGTGAGTTAGGGTTAGGGTGCAGGTAGGTGAAGTGTGCGATAGTGTCGGACCTTAGGGTTAGGGTTTGGGTCAGGGCTAGTGTGTATGCTATGTAGTGTCGCGTGTTGTTTACGTTCCGTGTGTCGGTGTAATGGTGTTCGGTGTAATGGTGTTCGGTGTTTTGCGTTGTCGGGTTTGTGTGATGTCAGTCATCTGGCGTCGGGGAGTTTTCCGTCGGGGAATCGTCGTGTCGGTAATTAGTAGTAGACCCGTGACCGACCATACCTGTCAACCTCTGAGAGCAAGATATCTGGACAAAGCCGTGAATAAAGGTATACCTGTCAGCCTCTGAGAGCAAGATATCTGAACAAAGCCGTGAATAAACGTATACCTGTCAACCTCTGAGAGCAAGATATCTGGACAAAGCCGTGAATAAAAGTGGGACAAAGGCGCAAAAGTATGGACAATTTGTAAAGAAACTGAGAAAGTTGATAGAATAACAGTTTGTACATTGGCATTAATTTCCTGAAAAGTATGAAGTCTGAAACACAAGTGTCTGTCATTATGTTCTGACTTCAGTCTTGAATGACCAGCTACTGATTTGCCAGAAAACAACAGTGTATTACAGAGGTCCGTACATATTTACAGTAACAAACCTTCACATTTGTTTACTGTACCACTGCATACCTGTAGTTAATTTATGTCCAAAATAATAATCCTCGTATGAATGCATATAGGAAATAGTCAAATGTGAATGGGAACATCCCTCACCGTGGATTATGTATTGTAACCACCCCCACCCATATTATGTATTGCCAACATAAAAAGCTGCTGACAGGTGCCGAAAGACCTGTGTCTGTAAACACAGGTAAACCTCTATAAAATGGACAAATGCTGTCCATGTGCTTCATCTGACATTTGAACTTGGTCAGGGCAGTTCCATTCACCAGGCGGACAAGCCTAAACCCAGATCACCACAGGAACACCCTGACAATCAAAGACTTGTATGTGCCAGAACTATAAGCCTTGGAGTTCTGCATATCCTTGGAGTGATTAAATATGCAGCTTGGGTCCAGAGCAGTAGGGAATAGGGAATGTGTAATATGTAGTACCACATTTTTCCCAGCAGGAGAATGGATGCCTGTGTTGTAAGTGAAGCGGTGAGGCGTATGTTAATGCAGCTATGTACTATGGGTATGCATATAAATGAGTCATAACACCAATAGTATAGTGGTTACAGCATCTGGCCTACGTGAATGCAGTCCTGGGTGAACTACGACTTCAGCACATATGAGTTAATGAATGCATGTGTGCTGTAAAGACATTTAAATATGTAAAGGTGAACGTGTGTTTCGCATGTGTCCGTTAACCGGATTACAGATATTGTACTGGTACCGTCACAATTAAGAAAGCCCATGTAAGCACAAAGACTTAGTAAACATATATAACCCACAATAAGGATATGCAAGTGCGCCTGCACGTGGGTAATCCGCTCACAGCATAGCAAATGAATGCTGTTTTCTACACGTTTATTTATATATCTATATATGGATATATATATTTGTGTATAGATATATATCCACAGACTTAAACTAAATAAATAAATGAAAGAAAGAATGTACAGACATATATATATATATATATATATATATATATATATATATATATATATCTATATGCACACACACACACACACACACACACACACACACACACACACACACACACACACACACACACACACACACACACACACAAAATTACATTAATCGATATATACATAACAAACACAGAAACATTTGTCCTTGTAGATATAACACATGTACATAAATAGGCTACATCATAGCTATTATGGATAGACATACAGACATGCAAGAAAGGTAAATACACTGCTGCTTTCCAAACCATTGCCCGGAATGTACCAGTGTGCCAAATCTGCAAGTTCCACTATTTAAACATGGATACAGGTGTCCTTTGCAGGACTCCAAAAAGTGTTGTCTACAAGCAACAGCCAGTAATTATCGACGCAAAGGAAGTCACATCCGCAGCTACAATATAGCTGTACATGCAACAGTAGCTTGTGCAAGGGTAATAACACATGGATTGACAGAATGTATGACATATGTCCAGATACGCGGAGAGTGGATAGTGCTTAGTATCTTCATACTTTATTATCGCTCACATTAAATATGTCTTATGACTACTGTGGAGGGGCGTCAGATATGGGAATCATGGGTATGCGAGAATGGGCCTAGGTTCACAGGTGTTGGTTGGCACAGATTTATTAGGTCCACCCCATGGGAGTGATTAATATTCCTATGTGGGTATAGCACACGCCTATACCTTCCAAAAATGAAGAATCCATCTACTGGATATTGTGTAAACCATTGGGGGAAGACATAGGGACTAATATCAGTGTCATGTAAGTGATTATCATGGACGTACATGGGTACGAATAAGATGGTAACCATACCTCTCAACCTTTCAGAATAAGACATCTGGACAAAGGCATATTTAAATAAGTACAAATAGGGACTATGTTAAATATTCCTCTGACAAAGTTAGAATGTTGATAGAATAATGGATAATTCATTAGTATGAATGTTTTGAGGGTTATTATTTATAAACTACTAATGTCTGTCATTATTATCTAACCTCACAGTCATTAATGACCTGCCACTAATCTACCAGAAAGGCACAATAATAACAAAGTAGGAACAACATTATAAGTCTAAGTTCGGGACATTTACCCAACATGTGTACAATTGAGAGGTATGAAGGTAACCCTGTCCTAAATAAATGTACAGAACTAGTGATATCAGGTGGACAGGTGTGAAGAAAGATGGGATGACAAATGACAAAACATGTATAAGTCAAAAGCATGTACCTTGATAAATGTGAATGAATACTTATGCCCTGTGATAGTCAATGTGGAAGGTTAATAGTGTCCCTCAGGGTGTTATGCAGTGTCCCCGATACAGTGTCCAGTCTCCCACACTCACATGTGAGTTCTGCCACTGATGGACATCGCAAATACTGGCGAACACATAAGGTAGATGATAGCATAATATGTTTGGATTAGCACCTGTTGGCTTTTGTGAGGAACACAACACTCTTGGCGGGTGTGTCCTGCAAAAGGAATGTAATGGCATCTGGCCTGTAATTTCTTCTTGTGTGTAGTGGTGTAATACAATAATATATCTTGTATCAGAAACAGATACATGTGATAGGAAACAGTATTATCGACTATACTACTACAAGAAAACTCTGGAGGTATGAAAAGTGCTGAAGTAGTCAGTTCAGTATTGACTGCAGGTATGTGTTGACATTTCAAATGTCACAGCTTTATATATAGTACCTATAGGGCTGTCACCATTACAAATGATGAAGGTGGGAGCTGCTTTGTAGAAATGTCAGACATAGCAGGTCAAACCATACCTACAGCCATGCATACTCCACAAATAGACATATTAGCACACAGCAAAGCTTAGGCCAGGGGTCATGGAGACTTGGCCGGCGTGTATGAGTAGAGGAAGTGTAGAACAAGGCAAGATGTCTGCCAAGCTATTCAGCAATATCCTGTAGGTGTGTGTAAGACAGCCCCTAAACCGAATGTTGCACGGACAATGTTAGGATATGCAAATTACCCCATTTGTAGGTGAAAGCTATGCAAATGATGTAAATCTGCGATACATGTAACAGTAAGCTGTTCGTGGAAGAGTAGAGTTATGTGTAGAAATGTACTCGGATGTTAACCAAGTTACGTTCTGCAAGTAGCTAAACGGAGCAATGTCAGCTGCAAATAAAGGATGAATTCAGTTGAAGAAGCATGCCAATGGCCAAATATAAGGCCAGTGGCATATTTTTCCATTGTAAATTAATAAAACTCTATTTGTCCTCCAAGATCTCCGGTGTGTAAGCATAGTGCAGCGGCTGAAAACGCGCTGCGCTTTTAAAACAAGAGAAATATTTAAAATACACATAGACATTGTAATTACCGTTAACAGTTAGTTCGCCATGCAGGTGAATGGCAAGCTGAAGACAAGATGTGTGGAAGTGCTCTGTCAGAGATGTAACCAAGCATTAGTAGGCAATCCGATGCAATTGAGGCTGAGGATAGTGAATCACAATTTGTCATGCCATATGGGCCAAGCCACTACAGTGGAAGAGTAGGTTAAGGGGACTATCAGAGTAGAAGATAGGTGACATCATGAGTGTGTATGTATAAAACACTGTAATCCTATCGGAGCAATGTGTCACATGTTTGCTGTCAGTTACTCATCAGTGGAAGAGGCATGTTATGATTTATCCTAGGTACAGTCAGGAAACTGACGGTGTATGCCATGGATATCACTAAAGTGTCATGCAAACCTGCTGACAGTGTATTTGTGCCTGTGCGCACCTGTAAGCCCGAGTAAGCATGTGTGCACGCGTGTCAGCCCGTGTGCACACGTTGAAGAACGAGTAAGCTAGTGTAAGCATGTTGAAGCCCGTGTAATGTTGTGTAAGCCAGTGTACGCATTTGTAAGTATGTATAAATCTGTACTACACACATCACACATGTACTGCACACTCTGAAACACATGCTACCAATACTACACACGTCAGTCAAATGGCACATGGATGGATAATAAACCATCAGAATCAACAGTGCTGTAAACTATACTACATTGATGGTCATAGCTGCAATGCATCATGCCTGCTTACATACACCTAGAAGGATATTACACTTTGTGTTAACAACATTTTAACATTAATACAGTGCTATAAAGCCACCCTGAGCATCAGCACCATGTTAGTCTGTTCCTGCATCTATGTTACATATTACAGGTGGTGGCACAGGTGTCATCATATGCACAGGGTATGGTGTTTCTTTTCCAGAGCCTGTCATTGAGCCATTCAAGCAACATGTAAGTATGTGTGTGTGTGAGGGACAACAGTGTTTGCATGGCCCAATGTTGATGCAATGTGTGTGTGTATGTGCTAGCCCTAGCTGTTTGTTTCATGTGTGCGTCTGCATGTACACAGTTTCAGCATGTGTCATGCATATATAGGAGGTTGTGGGACAGTCACAGACCATACCTGCCAGGCTGTACAGATCGCCATTACTGGCCATGGACACCCCTGCATGCATTCGACAATATTCCAGTCCTGCACCTGTCAATGTATACACATACATTCTTGGGATCTGTATCACAACCTGTGGATAAACGGGAGTCAGTAATGTTAATCTGATTTGCATAGTAGTGTCAGGTAATACATAGTCATATGAGCCATACTCATCCTCCAAAGTAACAACCACTGCCGACTGTTGCTGAGATGTGCACACGACCGTTTAAAGGTGCTGTACTATCATTGTTGTCAATGTCCCTTGTAATACCCAGCAACAGAATAACTGGTCACTACACAATTATAACCCTGGATCACTACAGCACACAGTATGTGCACTATCACAGAGCCATAGCAGATTTACATACATCAAAGGTGTTCACATACAGATAATGCAGCACATTCAATAGTGCTAATATCCACATACATATCAATATCTATCTACATTACATATATAGAAATAGAAATACACACACACACACACACACTTGGCAGGGTTGTGATCAGAACACAGACCTAACTACCTTATCACACTACAGCATTACGCATGTACAGAACACGCTACCATGATTACTAGATCACAGCATTCACAAAGGCATACGTCCAGCTTGCTGGCATCAGCATCAAAGGCAAAGATGCTGTACGGATTCTATGGAGAGTGAATAGTGTAAAAGCAATGTACTGTTGTCATACACCGGGAAACTCTCACACACACATACACGTGGCAGGATTGGGATTAGAACACAGACCTAAGTATCTTATCACACTATAGCAATACGCATTTACAGAACGCGCTACCGAGATTACTGAACGCAGCACTCCCAGAGGCATACTTCTAGGTGGGTGACATCATCTTTAAAGGCAAAGACGCCGATAGGGAATGTATGTGGTGTGAGGTGTCTAAAAGCATTACCGTGTCCCCAGGCTGCAGGAAACACACACACAGGCACACACTTGGAAGGGCTGGGAGTCAAACATACACCTAACTACCTTATCACACTACAGCAATACACATTTACAGAACGCGCTACCCAGATTACTGAGCACAGCACTCCCAGAGGCATACTTCTAGGTGGGTGACATCATCCTTAAAGGCAAAGACGCCGGTAGGGAATGTATGTGGTGTGACGTGTCTAAAAGCATTACCGTGTCCGCAGGCTGCAGGAAACACACACACACACACTTAGCAGGGCTGGGAGTGGAACATACACCTAACTACCTTATCACACTACAACAATACGCATTTATAGAACGCACTACCGAGATTACTGAACACAGTACTCCCAGAGGCATACTTCTAGGTGGGTGACATCATCCTTAAAGGCAAAGACGCCGATAGAGAATGTATGTGGTGTGAGGCATCTAAAAGCATTACCGTGTCCCCAGGCAACACACACACACTTGGCAGGGCTGGGAGTCAAACATACACCTACCTACCTTATCACACTACAGCAATACGCATTTACAGAATGCGCTACCGAGATTACTAAACACAGCCCTCCCAGAGGCATACTTCTAGGTGGGTGACATCATCCTTAAAGGCAAAGATGCTGATAGGGAATGTATGTGGTGTGAGGCATCTAAAAGCATTACCGTCTCCCCAGGCTGCAGGAAACACACACACACACACACACACTTGGTAGGGCTGGGAGTTGAGCATACACCTAACTACCTTATCACACTACAGCAATATGCATTTACAGAATGGGCTACCGAGATTACTGAACACAGCACTCCCAGAGGCATACTTCTAGGTGGGTGACATCATCCTTAAAGGCAAAGATGTGATAGGGAATGTATGTAGTGTGATGCATCTAAAAGCATTCCCGTGTCCCCAGGCTGCAGGAAACGCACACACACACACACACACAGGCACACACTTGGCAGGGCTGGGAGTCGAACATACACCTAACTATCTTATCACACTACTGCAATACGCATTTACAGAATGCGCTACCAAGATTACTGAACACAGCACTCCCAGAGGCATACTTCTAGGTAGGTGACATCATCCGTAAAAGCAAGGACACCAATAGGGAATGTATTACTGTCCCAAGGTAGATGTATACAAACACACGGCAGTGGTGTGATCCGGGCAACTAAATATCTACGAAGCACCACAACAACACTACATAGATACGGGACGCACCACAGACAGTACACCCTGCAAGACAGTCAGACAGTGTGTTCAATGTAGGCATCCATCGTGATGTTGAAAATGGACATCTGTTGCCTGGATGTCCACCATCGCTATACAGGATGTCAATGGCCATGCCCATACACAGAGGCACAAGGTGTCAATGGCCATGCCCACACGCTTGGTATCACACGTCCGTTTGGAATGTACTGTGTGTCCATCTACACAATGGCGTACTGGGCATGCTCACACACTTAGCAGTTGCAAAGGGCCGTCTTGCATGCACACGGATTCTAAACATGTAAGGGTGCAGTTTGGAATGTACTGTGTGTCCAACTGCACAACGGCGTACTGGGCATGTTCACACACTTAGCAGTTGCAAAGGGCCATCTTGCATGCACACGGATTCTAAACACGGAAGGGCACAGTATGGTATTACTGTGACCACGTACATGATGGCCACTCACATGTATTGACCAGTACACACTCAGGAGCTATCACAGATGTCTCAGGTGCAGATCACAGAGGTACACACCGCAGTCTACAATGTAGCCCTCAGACACCACCATGTCATTGGACCAGCAATACATCAACATAACACAGTGTGATGCATGACCAGTGGACTGTACATAGGTGTACAGCAACTGTGCAGACTACACATGTACCGACAGGGTTCCATCATGTGTTATGCATTGCAATAATACCACTGTACATAACCAGGTCGGCTCTACACATAACAGGGGCCCTGGGTCTTACACAGCTGTGACAGATGACTGTCACTGTACACCAACGAACACACATGTTCGGATATGTCATACATGTAATTGCAGTGGATATGTGCATGGACCACACACACAACACATATGTACATAGCATAGCTTTTGCTGTCCTCCGTGCAGACAAGTGGCAACAGCAATCATACGCACGCAAATGGGAGGGGGGTCCCTGGCTGTTGAATGCCAACGGTACATGAGGTAGCAATGTTGACCGAGGACACATCCCCTCTGTACTAGTTACCCATGACACCCATCATGTCATACAACAGTCCATGTGTTATGTATGTCAATACACATGTCCACTGATTGCAATGCATACAAACATGGCTACATGACAGGCATATAGGACCAACACAAATGTACAAACTGTAGTGTGCATGCAGCTGCCATGCATGTGCAGTAGCTGATGTAAGTAACTCATCTGTGCCGAACTACAACATGCAGTTGCAATGCAGCCCTATCATTGACACCTGTATATGGTGACATACTGACAGTACGGTAGGATGTACATCAGGTATGGATGGATGTGTGTACGTAAAGTGGTGATCCACCTGTGTAGATGGATGTTCGCCAGGTACGGCTCACAGGTGTGTCACACGCCATCATACCATTACATGTGCAAACAGTACACTATGTTACTGTTACCTGACGGTGAAGACATAACACCTACACAGCGGTCAGGTGTTACCGACTGTACGTCACTCGACAACTGTAACAATTACATCCTCCCATGTGCATATAGCAGCACAATTGCCAGACATAGCGTTGGTACACATAATGTGGCCAATACTGCTGCATGTCTGTCAGACGTATCATCATATAGCAGGTGCATCATTCACAGTACTGCCATGTGTGTTTGCATGTGTGACCATATATGCCACATATGGTGGGGAATACATCCCAATTGTGACACACCCCTGTACACTGTTGTAGACATCTGTACATACTGCATTGTGGAAAGCATGACGTAGGCAGGTGTGGTGTGTGTATCACACACATCAGCTATCCGTATGTGTATGACAGTTGGTCTCCACAGTGTGTGTGTGTGTGTGTGTGTGTGTGTGTGTGTGTGTGTGTGTGTATGTATGTATGGCTGTCTGGTGCATGGAGTGTGGGTGTATACTACCATACGGAACACACAGGATCCCAACCCCTCATGGTGATGCAGTCAACTACCCTGTTGATGCCATCGGTCTCAGCCGTACTGGCTACCTGTACATGTCCCTTCTCTGTGTCGTGTCGTGTGGGTGCACAGTGCTGTGAGGGTGATGACCACATAGGCAAGTGTCCTCACCTCAACACTATGGGGTGTGCATTATAGTGTTGTCGACCCCATGAGTGTGGGCATGTTCCTGTACTGTGACAGGGTATTACTGCTACACAGTGAGGCCTCATGATATCAAGTGGCCTCTAATGTTATCATTGTCCAGACCACTGTGTACAACCCCTGCACCATGTCAACATACCTGTGATGTGACCTGGTATGGATGTCATGTCTCTAGCCACTGTAGCCTATTAAACTGCACACAGGCTGCTGGATCAGTATATGTGTGGACATCTGTGGTATGTTAGACTTTCCAGCTGTCCAGCTGAGGCTATGTATAGCATGCTGAGATTGCCATACATGCCTGTGAGTACACCACAGTTACACATGGGAGACTGCAAACACTGCTACCTGTAGACACATGCAAGTAGACCATACGGAGGGAACCTGGGTATCATTACCAACATGCTGTTACTGTTGTTACCGAGACACATACTGTGAGCATATAACAATGCATGCTACACCTGTACTACATGGTATGTCTGGTGCGTGTCAACAGTACACAACCAATGTAATATACACGTCTCTCACCATTCTTACACAACTAACGTAATATACACTACCCTCACGAGTCATACACAACTAATGTAATATACACATCTCACTATTCTGTTCACCCTGTGCATCAAACCATTTGAGCATGTCCCTGCACCGATGGTGTGGATGACAGGGATGTGGCTCAGGTTTCATCATATGCACAGGGTGATAATGTGTGCCAGGGGCATAGGCTGCACCAATGGGTGACATCATGTGTGTAGGTAAGGGCCAGTGATATGATTGGACATGTCTGTTCAGTATGCATGTGGGTGTTGTGGTGCCCTACAGATGTGTTTGCTGTGTGCGTGTATGTGTGCACACAGTTCTGCCTTTTGTGAGGCCTACACAGGGGTATTATTGACAGCTCCAGATTGTACAGACCAGGTTGTACAGCTCACTGTGTCCGGGCACGGTGACGTGACCTGTGCCTGCCAGGGGTTGCACGGGCACTACCAGGTGGAGGTACAGATTGGCTACTGTCTGACGGACACATGTCCACTAGAACTGTGTCCCCACTGGGAACATCCAAGGCCACGTCCACGTGGCCTGCTGTGTCCTGGTGTGGACAGCGCAGCACCAGCTGCACTGCTACTGCTACCAGCACTATGGGAGTGGGCATGTGAGGTGGCATGCTCATGTCAACCTGCACTAGGTGGTGTAGCTGGCCTATGTCCATGTGACCTACGCCTCACTCCTACCAGATGTTCCAGCACAGACAGCTCACGCTTGTGGATTGCCATGGCATGGTCAAGGATTCTGACCATGTCACCCAATCACCTGTCCAGAACATCAGCGATCTGCTGTTGAGCATTTGCCAATGCCTGGATGTTGTCATTTAGGGTACAGATAGCAGCTCTCTGCAGCCTCCGCCCTTCTCTGTTCTGCCATTCAGCACGTGCCTGTGCTGCCATTACAGTCTAAAACATGCGTCTGGTGATACCAGCTGCTGCGCTCTGTCCTGCAGGTGCATGTCTGCCAGAGGTCCTCCTACGAGCAGCACCAGCCACATGCCTGTGTGGCACATCTCCAGACATTGCACTGACACCATGGTGTGGAGACACACCATCTGTAGCCACCACATATTCCTGTTCCATGCTAACAGACGCTGACTGTCCTTCCTCTATGGCCACTGGTGATGCAGTATGTCTTGGCAGCAGAACTGTGTGCGGGGAAGAGGGGGACATAGTTGAGACGGCAACCATTGGCACAGATTCAGCCCCTGACAACCCTGCCTGTACCACATGCATATGTTCATCGCTGCTAGTATCTGTGGGGACACTAACATCAGATGGACCGCAGGAGGGTAACGCACCTGCATCACCTGTGAATGCAAAGAAAGACTCTAAATTACAATAGACACAGACACACACACACACACACACACACACACACACACACACACACACACACACACACACACACACACACACACACAGACACACACACACACAGACACACACACACACACACACACACACACACACACACACACACACACACACACACACACACACACACACACACACACACACACACCATGCATGTGATTTGACAGACGGCATGCAGCATGCCTGTGATACAGCTGACGGCATGCAGCTCAGACATTAATAGTGTTAGTAAGCATACCATCTGGGGTGCACAATACAGCAAGCAGGTGTTATATCAGTAGCCATGCAGTTCACACAATCATGGTAGTATGCATGCATCCCTGTGATACACCATGTGGACCAGAACAGGATAATAGTACACATGGCTGAAGTGACCTTGACATGTAATCTGCTGACGTGTGCATTAACATGCATACATGTCTGACACAGTGGTGTCCTGACATGTACAGCATTGTAATGGCCATCATATTGCAGTGTTGTCTGTATGCCCTACAGATAGAATGCATGTTTAGCAAATATGCATGTGCATGGAAGGGTAGTGTGAGCCATCTATATTGCTTTACAGTGTGAGGTACAGACACTGTGCCATTGTCATGAGGCATCTATATTGCTATACAGTGCATAATATGTACACATTGCATAGCCATAACTGCATGCATACCCATGACATAACTGTGGATTATGACCCACGATGCTGAGGTGTGTACACACCAAACCATGCTGTGTCATGTGACAGGTCACTAGAGGACCTACAGATGACACCTCTGCACAACAACTACAGAGTCTTAGCTGCCTGGCAACCATGTCCACACATAGCGGACTTGCCAATTCACCATGTCCAACATGACATTGCTGTACCACACACACGAGGTGCACAGCTAATGGTGATGTCCTACAGCAGCAAGGGTAATGCACAGTATCTGTGGCATGATGTGTTGTCAATGTCTGTGGAAGCTGTAGTGGTGACTACTGTCATGCTATGACACAGGGGTGATGTTCAACACATCTTATATGGCAGACACCAGTGACATCTCCACTGGCTGTGCACAGGCTGTTAGGATGTCCAGTGTACCACATCAACTGTATAATCGGTCAACTAAGGCTATAATTGGACCATGTGTGGACAATGTGAAACAGGGTGTATACACATCACATCTACTGTGTGGCTACGTATCTCTGGCCATCTCCCATGGCCATGTGAGCACGTGTTGGACAAATGTGTGTGATGGCCATCTATCACACATGTCTATGTTATCCCATATGACATACACCCATAGATGTCAGATATGTCACCATCTACAGGGCTATGCAGACAACAGGTTGTATGTGGGGTATGGGTTATGGCATAGTGTAACATTATTGCAGCCAATACACTATGTGTCTGGGACATGTCAGATGGCACATCACAATGTGTGCAACCATTGCAGGGGCATATGACACAATGGTGACTCCTGTGGGCTGCCCATATCACAGCTCACTGTGTGGTACTGTTTGCATACCACACGTGTTGTACCAATGTATAGTACATATGCCTCCATTGTAGAACACCTCCACTGTTGTATGCACAGTTGACCACACATGTATCAATGACAAATACTCTGGTTTCATGTCGGTGTATCATTTCATTTGTATATATTGCACATGGGTGGCCTTTGTGAATGATGGGGGACGCGACCTGTATATCGTGAATGGAACGAACATCAAGTGTACAAGTGTTAACTGGCCACATGGCGAATAGATCTATGCTTTTACATGCCTGATACTGATGACAGTCTCACCTGCAATGGACTCATGTCTGTGCGGCATGCCAGAGGTACCTTTATACGGGTGACACAGCAGTATGAACATTATCCATGACTGTATGACAGCCACAGGGTACACTGTGCATGTTAACACATTCGCCTGTACAATAGCATATAGTTTGCACATGTGTGCATACACAGGGTAGCATACTGTAGTATGCAGCATGTGTGTCCACATACCATGCATATGTTGTTACATTACATAATGTACAATGACACATGCACGTAAATGGGATATAGTAGCCATATGTGCAGTACTGACTTACCAGGAAACTCCAGGCTCATTGGTTGGGAGACACCCACCTCCACGATGGCAGATAGTGTTTGTGGATGCTGTTCTGAGGGTGTCCCCAGACTGGCCAGTAACTCCTCAGTCTGTGTGAGTGGGGGCTGGGTTGGTGGCCCACCAACTGTTCCACCTTGTTCCCTGGCGATTGCAGTGGCATGCTGTTTTGCATGCCGTATCAGGTCCGTGCAGTGTCTGCGCACCTGCTGGTAGGTGCGGTTATGGCCACCCACATCGTTCACCCTCCTGTGCAGATCCTGCCACAGGTCGTCCTGCTGCTGGGCATGCTGTGGCACATGGCTGAACAACACCTCATAGTTCTCATGGAGGTACGGGATAAGGACATCATCCTCCTGGCGGCTGTTGGCTGGAAGGCGTGTACAAGGCATTATCTTTTAGACATAATGATGGTGACAGGTCACAGTTTCAGAGATGTACAGAGATACAGCTGCACATACATTTCTAAGACATCTAGTACATCTGCACAGTTATCTTTGCAAATCACCATGACACTGGCACGACTGACGTGTTTGTGTTACACACATGTAACACCCGTTATGCATTGGATATCATCACCATATATGTGTGTCACCTCATTACAGTGTTCATACTCCATGTGAATGCTGTCTTGATGTGGGCATGTCTGTTTGCCTGCACTGGTGTTCTTACCTATCTGCACATGCCTGGATGTGTCCACGGTATTGCTGTTGACCTTGATGCTGTGTATATCTCACATATCAACACAGACACAGCCTTAATGGACTTGAGCAGTGACAATGCACACATACACATGGAAACCTGTACATGCATGTGTTTTGCCATATACATCTACGCAGCACTGTACAGATGTTCAACATCCTGCCACGGATCGCCTGTGTTGCACATGTGATAGACATGGGACAATGGCTAGTCGGACGTCATTCACAGGGATGGTGATCAACCATAGCATGCACGGGCAAGGTTTCCTAGCTGTAACTGACAGCCATTATGCCACCGCAAGGTGCATCAGTGCCACATTACTGATCCAGACAGTTGATACTACATCTACCATGCGGCCATCACACCATGTATGACTGGGATGACATGTGCAGCTTTGATGGACAGGGTTGCATGGTATAGCGGGAGTATGTTACATGTATGGCACAGGGATCTGTCCAGCATGTGGCGATCCTATTATTAGTATGGTGGCTGTCCATGTCATATGTCTTTCAGATCAGGATATGGACATGTAGCATGTCCATCATGGTGCAGCAAATGTCTTTACGCAAGGTAGACAGCATGCTGCATAGTGGAGGTGAGGATTGTGAAGGCTGGTATCGCCCATCCACGCATGGCCATTACCCCTTAAAGGTGATATGTGATCCAATATTGGTCACCCCAGTGCTGTATATGCCTGTCCAACGATCTCTGTGCTCATGGATGGCAACTTGTCATGACATGGGTACCTCGTATGACTACCTACGGGGCCTGGAGATGTCACCAAGTCAGGGAGGTGTACTGCACAGCACCATCCCTTACACAGTGTCCATAATGTTGACCACAGCCTAAGTGGTAGTTAATGGGTACAGGGATGTTCACTTAGCGGTGACAATGCTGATATCATCCATCAGACTGTGCACATATGTCACACACCTCACCCACACAGCCCATTCTGTATGTTGTTCACAACACTGACACAGCTATTGCTCATAGGTCATGGCCATTCACATCCTTACATACACAGATGCCTAACATTTGTCTGTGTGGTATGGGCTACAATGAGGGTGGAGTACAACACATTAACCCTGTTCTACTGTAGCTGGCACTGGTGTGATATGCACATGTCACTCTGGCACCTTTTGTAGTTGTGAGTCTGTCAACAGGCCACTAGTAGAACACTCCTGTGACATACAAAAGTATTTGTAATCAAACATCCATACTGTCTTGTACATCTGTACTGCTAACATCTACAGTGATAATGGTTCATGGGCATGCACACGATACTCAGCAGGGTTATAGTGCGGTGCCACCCATTATGACTGTCGTCACCACTTGTGGGTTGATATTATCCAACACCCTATCTGTATTGTATGTTCATGCTAGGCACTTGTTCAGAACTTGTGAGCATGTCATGAGCTACTGATTTCTATAGCACCCATTCCACACCATTCCCCACAGGTACACTGGCTGTCCTAAAATTTCCAGCTTGCTTATGGTACAACAGCTGTTGTACACACATAACTCACATATCCTGTGAGACATGGTTGTATATACAGGCATGTCCAACTGTCACGTACCAGTGCTATTGCCTGTCTATATGATGGATATGTCGTACATGTGGCAATAGAGCAATTGTCTCATGTAGCCATTAAATGCTCGCCTCCCAACATACGACACTACAGCCTGTGGAGGATGCACTTATGCAGCCCTGCTGGGGGTAATGCTGTCACCAACCCTGACTGCACCTGACAGTCATGTTGGGATGTGTAACATTCGCAACACACCCCACACATCACATAGTCTTACATAATCTCCACCACAGGCCACACATACGAGGGCAACTCGTGCAGTACCTCTCCATACTCTGTGTAGGCACCAGAGGCAGCCCCCATCATGGAACACAACATCACCAACTTATAGCCCACAGACTCATGTGTGCCCATCACATACAGCCAATAGGGTGTTATAACATAAACAACACACCAGTCATAGGTGACGCTGTAGGCGGTCACACTGCAGTTCCACACAGCAGGCTACACAAGGCGATAGTCGCTTACATCTTGCTGTCAGGTAACTGGTTCTGCAACATAACCTATGCACCCATGCCACACCTCACCAGGTATGATGTGACTGTCATTCTCCATGTTAGTGTGACTGCCCTGAGATGCCACTTCACAGACTTACGTGTGCAGGGACATGCAATAGCTCACCAGTCTTGTAGCCCTGAAGGTGTGGGCCAAGCCCTGGGGAGTATTATGCATTCATCTGGACCCGATACCACCGTACAACGACTGACTGTGTCACTTCAACAGTTGCGTATGCTTCTGCTGTCATTCCACAGGCATCTGGTATCTGTCCGGTTTGACTGACCTGGTCAAACACAATGCTTTGGCACAGATAACCTGCACCTGTCAGCCCTGGTAGAACAGATCACATGTGAGGCTCTTGCTGCTTCTATACTGCCTGTCTTGCACAGTTTCCAATAACAGTCACCGGCGGAACGGGAACTGGCAAGCAAGACATGGGGTCATGTGACACAATGCTTGCATCTTTCTCTGTGACACACGCAGACAAGGCACACCTTATAATGCACCACTCCAATATTTCTGCAGTGACTGGGACCTGCCTCTAGGCTCTGCAGAACACACCTGAAATGACAGGTTATAGACAGACCATACCTTTCAGGCACATACCTGGACCGGCACACCCACAGCTGAGGTGTTCCCATATCCCACTATGTTGTACACACATCCTGGCTAGTTACTTAGCACAATGCATCAGAGGTGCTCCACATGCAACTAACTGTGTCCGGAACCACTATACACATTGTAACCAGCTACAGATTCAACAACACACCCCACGGTTACCAGACCTCATTTGTTGGTGTACTGGACAGTAGGGCTCAGACAGCTACTACTGATGTGTGACTGACACTACCCCACACTTAACTGGGATAGCCACTCATGTACCGACACATCCGTGAGTCATAACCTCCACTCGGCTGGATCAACCCATACACACCACCTCCAAGACCAACATTATCCTTGACATGAACACTACCAACATGTGACTGGTGTTCCACACCTGGGGTTATCCCCTCATTGGTGGATTCCGAACATATGCTAATCACCCTTGTTAGCCACATCCCGGCACCACACCCTTCACGGCATACACAGTACATGATTACTACAACACCTACTACAGACGTCTTTTGACAGTGGTTGTTGACGTCATGACACCCATGCAGATGGACAATGCACATACAAATGCTGAAACATACTCCAGTGCACTGCATTAGCACATACACGACTGCATGGATCATGCTATTTCACACAGAGCCATGATGGTACACACCAGATAACAGACGCCACTCTGGTAGTCAAGTTCCATGGACATAATGTACAACAACAGGTGGAGGCTGTTGCACAGTGGTGTACAATCCCATGGGTGGAGTAGCTCACTGGTCAGCCTTGGTAGAGCCACGGGATCCCTCATCACATACTCTAAGACTAGCTACATAAACATTACTGCGACACATTCTGGGGTGTACCACAAGGCATTATGGAGGCATGTCAGTAGTCAATGGCAATACCCACATCTGCTCTCACATACAACAGTCACTCAGGAACATTACAGACCCAGGTGATGTAGGCAACATGCTGGTGGATGAATTCAATGCTAACATTACACCCTCACACTCACTACAGGGCCATAATCCATGCAGGAACATTGCGGTGTCCCTGCGGTCACACCAACACAGTACTAACCTCTACTCTATATGTCCTGGGACACTGACCCCATGTCACCTTCCAAAGTCCCAGGCTGTGATGTCCACAGACCTCTGAACGACATGTCTCCCCACTAGGCCACCATATTCAGTAATAGCCTTGTATCAGACATTGTGGCCCCTGAATTGCACACAGCAACAGTTATCACATTCCACACAGGTGGTGCCACAATGCACGTGTGGGACTATAATCCTACACACCTGACTGGACTGTTCTGCATGGCAATGGGGCACATCATCATGGACGTCATTCACAGAGACATTGTTGGGCTCCAGTCCTGTGATGCCACCCGGGTTGGACTTGTTAGGGCCAGAGCATGGCCCCTACACCTGGTGGACTCCTTTCATACAGTTACCAGGGTAGTTGATGATGGTACGGGGGTCCACACATCCTACATTATCCTCTCATTGCCTTACAGCACAGTTCTCCATTCTGGTATTGACAACATACACATCCACCTGCACATCCTACCCTATGTCTCAGGATGTTATGCAATGTGGCTCATGGACAGGACACACACAATGAGGGTAGCATACCATAGTACCTACTGCATTTCACTTACACTTGGCATACCACAGTCCTCAGTCATAGGGCCCCTCATGTTCAGTATATGCTTCCATGAGGTACAGACTAGCACAGAGGGACTTTCCCTGCCTAGCTTTACAAACCCCTGCATACAAAGTGCCATTATTGATCCACCAGCTGATACTGACTCTATCCATATGGGTGTCACTGTGACAGATACCTGATATGAATATCATGGCCTCAAGCTGCATGAACATCACCTTTGCATTACACCATTCACCCACTGACTATCACATAGGTGGTAGTCCCTTACATACATGTCACATTGTACATGTTCATAGTACACACGTATGTCGCACCCACTCCTGTGGTTACCATATTGCCACTGTGGCATGGATATCCTTCTACGTGGCCACACTTATCTGTACTGGGTGTGTAGCTGGTACATAGGCACCCACTGTACCTCTGAACCCAAGACTTCTACACACATTCAAGGGTACACCACCCCATTTAGGGTGTACCTTACACAACAGCAACAGCTTTACATACCACAACATTAACATGCCTTAACGTTTATTGAGCTCCGACAGTTGAAGTATGCGGCTGAACTACAGACACCATGTCTGTACACATTTACATACTACATACTCAGGGGTGACCTCTGCTGATCAGACAGGGCCCATGTCCACAACAATATTAATGGATATACTCCACATACATGACATAAGCGAAAGCCACTGTGAGCAACATGCCCATGGATATGTGCACACATGCAACGATGAGTGGGATGTGCTTCAGGGTTACATTCCCAAACCGGACACTCACCATGCTTTGGAACATGAGTTCTATGTGCATCACGCAGGGACACTCAGTAGCACTGCTCATGTGATACCTCCCTTGGTGGTTGGGAGACACATGTACACCAGGTATCACTGCACTGGCTGTACTGTGCAGAGGTGCAGGAAACACATGGCTCTGCTGTTCACAGGACTCTACCTTAGAGAGGTGCCACTGGTGTGAACACTGTAGTTGTGCTTACACATACACTTGCCAGACTGCATAGTACCCCACTATGAACCTGTGAAGCTATTACATGTCCTTTGTGCATGGTTACTTGGTAGCCCTTCCATTTAGATTAGCTATCATGCTATTACAATGTCCCATGCCTACAAGCCATATGTATCCTGTTATTGTACATGCCAATAGACGATACCTTTGGTATGCATGACATGCCTGTTATGCTATGTAGAATATCTGACATATCTACCTACAATACTCTACATTACACATATTTTACATAGTATCCCATAATGCAAAGCATACTTGCACAGCGGGACCACCTTACACATGTCGTTATCGTTATATGCCCATACTCATGCCTACTGTGACAGTATATCAACATATACTATCCCCTGCTATGGCACGTACTTGTTGGACATACCCTACCACTGATGGTGGGTTGTATGGAAATGTTCTGTTTAAAGCACTCATGTAGCATCCCTTGTTATGTCTGTGATGTGCACCTTGTGGCCCACTGCTGGACGCACAGTTTCTACAAGCGTTAGTATGCTCAGCAAGACATCACTACATAAATACCTTTTCCCACTTTATGCATTGCAGACACTTTTAATTAATGCAAACCAGGCTATACATACAGTAAATAATTAATACAAAACATGCTATACATAAACTTACATACCGAGTGTTCTACATACCTTGTTATCGTTCCGGACTTTCGTCTCTATCTCTCTCACACTGCTTATCTCTCTCACACTGCTTAAACAGGTATATGGTATGAGCATACAGTTTGAATGTCTGGCAAGTCATCCTTATATACGGCGATACCTGTAACATGTGGTTTCATGCCGCCAATTGGTGTTCCTGAGTGACTAATTACTTGCACATCAGCTGTGCAGCTACTCCATTCACCAATTACGTGGCAACAGTGGGGTATAATTGAATTCTCCACTTGGGCATTGCCCATTTGCCCTACCTTCGGGGAGACGGCCTGTATTGTGTTTTGTTGTGTGTAATTGCAACTGCTATGTGTAAAGACAAATATACATTGGATTCCTGTCCCCTGTGGATTGTGTGTGACAGCTAGAGTTTGTGGTTCAACATGTGGGTGTACCTGTCATCCCAACCGTCTAACGGACTATTGCAAACAAACCTGTAACATTGCAGTTTGTTCCATTATACAACGGCTACAATTATGCATGGCACCTTTAATTGTGTCTCTCACAAGGTATGTTGACAGTTCTGCAGATGTAATTGACTGACTGGATGTTTGTGCTGTTATTACAGTCTGTATTGCTATAGTTTCTAGTGTGGGGGATGTTGGTGGGTGTACGTAGCATATACAGGTATGTGGGGCTTGCATTTTTACATATTCCATATATATGTGTGTGGGCTCTGTCCCTAATTAAAGAGCTATCAGTTAGTAGACTTATGTTACGGGATTTTACATCGGGCCGTTGTTAATTGGTTTCTATATAGTATGCAGGTGAGGTTGATACTTCCATACCTCCGGAATGGCAGCGATATGTAAAGGGATATGTCTAAATGACAGCTATCCTTTTTATTTCTGTTCCAGATATTTGCAGTCATTGCGGTTGTGTTGGTAACAGAACCTCTTTGCCATGGGTTGCCACCTTTTCATATGGCCATTGTTGGACACTTGTAGGACACACAGCGGTGTTTACAGGCCAACACATAGCCATGGTCAGTACACAGGATAGCACATACTTTTATCCTCAATACATACCTATTGTTGTGGGACTTTGGCTACTTATCATATTGCATGTAACATTTACGTTTCTTACATACAGGCATAACTATTTAATGCAACTATTACATAATATATGGGACATATTAATGTCCTACAATCTCGGACATTTGCCCTTTGTTATGTTTTATGTCAGGACACACCTGCCCAGGGAGGGGCTATCCCTCCTAATGTGATATAGGTGGTAACCGTATACCTACGGCTAGCTATACCCACACCTACTGTAATGATCTACCTCCGAGTTGGCACTAACAGACACACGATGTGGACACACACACACACACACATTACAGTCACACGGAGATGCACATGGCACCCTCAACACACACATACACAGACTACGGCACTCACAAACACAGTTGAACACAGTACCTACGTGGACCACAACACCGGCAGCGGTAACTACATGTCCCTTCATATCGTCATACTATAACTCGCGGTTGTACTGTTCCGATACTGTGTTCTTTCGGTCTTTCAGCCTCATGGTTACGCGTGTCAGTATGTTACACATTCCATAATTGGTGGTATCCTATTTATTTGTACCTCCAAGGTGTTTTGAATGTTGTTGACCTATCTATATATATTTACAGATATCGTTGAATCCGTATATATCAACATATATCACTCTATCGCCCTTTCTATCTGTATTATATATATTATGTATATATGTGTACATATATATATATATATATATATATATATATATATATATATATACATATATATATATATTTATATCTCTGACAGGGAAAGTGACAGGCAAGCTAAACCTTTCATTGTGTACTTGTCGGTGTATACTGTTTCCTGGACTCCGCACTTTTGTGTCTGTACCTGTCACATTACACACCTGCCATAGGTTAGGGTTACCAGCTGTCCCACTTTGCGAGGGACAGTCCCTCTTTGGGCAGTTGTGTCCTGCAAAATATTTGTAAACATGGCAAATGTGCTGAGATTGTAGGACAAACTTATTTCCTATAGTTTATGTAATAGTTGCATAAAACAGTTATTCTGTATCTGAACCACCTATATGTTACAGAAACAGAATAAGTAAGTAAACATTACAAGAATAAGCATTTATCTAGGCAAAACAGTGAAGTTCTGATTTTTGTACTGGCCGGGTGTATGTGTCGGCCTGCAGACATCTGACGTATATTCCACATTGATCATTTGCAGAGGTGGCATCCCTACCATAGGTACATCTTGGCTAGCAATAGTGTTAGGTGATTCTATACATGATTGCATGTTCTACTCCTGGCAGTGGTCGTTTTACCCTTCAGAGCAGGTGCTATTAGTATAAGGGTGAATAATGCTGGTTTCACCTGTTCTGGACATCACTGACCGTGATCTGCGCGATATTCGGAGAAGCTTATCCCTGTTTCGCGCATATCCATATAGTCATATTTAAACATCGCTTACCAGCAGTGGGCAACGCATATTCCCGCTAATGTGTGCTAAACATGATCTGATGACCTGCATCCGACATGCATTACTCATGCCTTCGGGATTACGTTACATCCCTTGCAGGACATGGGACCGGGAACATGCACGACGGTCATTGCATTTAACACATGGATATCTGGGATATATATACGTGTTATGTCATTTTGTACATGGAGTATACTACGGCTGTTACCCCATACTGCACTCACATGGGTAACTCAGTTAGTTTACATACTGATGAGTCCAGTTAATGGTGTGTCCATGTGATGTTTACTAGATGTGCTCCAGCATTGGGTATGTATATCACAGTGAGCCACACACGATACTGTGCTACACCTTCAAACGACCGTAGGTGGGTAATGCTGGGGTGATGAATACCTGTCATGGGTACAACCCATGCCTTGACACAACATCCATGATTTTATTATGTGGAGCCCCTCATTAACACAGCAGGTACTCCGTGATGAGTATGTGCAGAACAGTGCTTACACACATGTGCTCCCGCGATTGCCTCTGCTCCACTAAGCGACAGTTGGTTACTCGATGTTGTGGCAACAGCGGACACTGTTTGCCCTGTTTGGTGTATGGCCTCTGACAATCGGCCGTGTACCTACCGATGTACCTGGGAACCTATACACACAGATAACCAAAAGGACCTATATACACAGCACCACCATATGCTGATAGGCGTATGCACTGTTCAGGTGTTGACATTTTGTGTTCCAATAGCTGTTGTGTGTACAATGTTTGAGGGCTGCCTATGTAGGATTCACACAGTGGGCCACCTATACATTACAATTTACAGGTGGTCATGCTTGTGTGCCATCCATTTTACTGTATGTGTAGGTGGAGAGGTGTGTCAGTCCGTAGGGGCCTACACTGTCAGAGCATGTGTTATACGTTCCTTCTTTGCCAAGGTGTAGGCATATTGGGTATGCCTCCATCTGCCTACTGGGGCTGGCACAGTGTGTTCATGGTTTGAATCCCTCTGTGCCTGTGATGGCCTTGGCAATTGGGGTGGGCTATGAGGACCTTCACCATTTTTTCCCTGCTGCAGCTGTTTCCGCAGGATCATATTATGTAGCATGGCACATACTATGATGATGTGGGCACACGTGCCTGGAGAGTACTGCAAGGCTCCACCAGATGTGTCCAAGCACTGGAAACTGTGATTTCAGCATCCTGAACACACGCTCTATGATGATTCTGGTTTGTGCGCGTGCCTCATTATGGCGTTCTTGCATGGGTGTGTGTGCATTTCTGATGGGAGTCATCATCCACGGCTCCAGTGCATAGCCAGCATCCTCCACAAGGTGGCCATGTGGGATGTCCCCCCTGACAAATACCTGATAGAGCTGTGAGGCATGCCAGATATGGGAGTCATGGTAGCTTCCAGGGCTGCCAGCACACACATCCATGATAATTCCCTGGGCATTGCACACGACCTGGCAGTTGATGGAGTGGAATCCCTTGCAGTTTATGTAGCGCCTACCATGCTCACCGGGTGGTGACTTGATTTGTATGTGCTTGCAGTCTATCGCACCCAGTACCTCTGGGTAGTGTGTCACATGGTGGAAGTGACGCATGTTGCTGGCCAACTTCTCCTGAGTTCGGGGGAAGTATATATGCTCATTGGCATGTGGTAACATGGCATCCAGGAACTGGTGTAGTACCCTGGATGCCGAAGCCTGTGAGATCCCCATTATATCTCCAGTTGGCCTTTGAAAGGTACCTGTGGCTAGTATTCACAAGCTTACACATACCTTCGTGTCCACTGGGATGGGTTCCCCTCTGTTGTTTCTGGTTCTCAGGCATGGCTGGCACAGCTCCACTATTTGCTGTAAGATGTCCCTGTCCACCCTGTAATGCTCTACTATCTCCAGATCATGTATCCCCTGGTAGGTTACCCTTGGTCTGAACACTCTTCTCCTCCTCCGGGGCCTGCAGTGGTCATCGGCATCCTCCTCCACAACACTGTCAGTCTCTAACACATGCTGATGAATCACAGCTATGGCAGTTCCCAACATGTACATTTTAAAAGTTCCCCATGTGTTTACACCTATGGTGCAGTGTTTGGGAATACACAGGTGTGTGTAGGGTGCTTTCACACTTTATACTATTGTGCTGTGAACACCGATGATGTCATAGGGTGTGTATGTACAATCGTAGCTACAGGGTATCTTATGAGTTTTACTACTGGAACTACTATTGTGGTGCCTTTGGTGTTGAATTACATTTGGCTGCCGTGGATTACCTCTTGACCTTCCCTTTACATTTCTGCACGTTCCACCTACCATTTTCTGGCATGCATCCAGCAGCCTGCTTTCATTTGTACTTTCCTAGACCAGGCTTATCTTGCGTAATGTGTGCTATTGCCGGTCTACTGTCAGTTTGCTTTGCTCTGCTATGACAGATCTCCTATCGTTGCAATCCAATGCCTCCCCTCCTTTCTTTGCATTCCAATGCCTCCCCTTATCCTGTTTTGCAGGTTTCTGTGAGTAGACTTGTCAGCTGCCGTCGACTGGCCGCCGTGAGGTGATTGGTGTTAATTGCTCATTAGTACTCCAATTACCCTACTTCGGCATTTCCTTCTTTTCTTCCCCTGACCTTCCTGTTTGTGCTATTGTTCGCGGCGCATGCATCCGCTTACCGGGTTTCGGGCATGTTTTCATGCCCGTACACATGCGCTTTCGGGCACCATGTGTGCTCTCAGCTAAACGATTCTACCTTCCTCCCCACCCCTGTCCTGCAGCTTTGCTTAGCAATGGCCAGGCCAGATTTGCATTGCTCCAATGTGCTTACTGCTACTGTGGCACACCCCTCTGCTGATGTCATGCATCTCCTCTGAGCCACTCCTCAGTGTTATAGCGCTGTGCCGTATGGTACAACCTTCATCCGGCGGGATGTTTGCGATTCAGTATTACCTGCCTCATTTGCATGGCATTAACTACTAATTCATAGTTACCGCGCTGAACACTGTCGCAGGCCCTTAGCAACCCTTGCACCTTGGTTGTGGTGTTCCATGCCTACCATTGCGTATTATGGTGTAAACCTGATTTGTATTACATTGCGATTTTATGACATTTTTATATAATTTCTTTATGTTCCTGTTTGCACACACATGCCCTGCGGTTGTACTGTGCGTTACTGTGGACATGACATTAAATGTTGTTTTTTTAGGTGTTGTGCATCTTTTCTTATGCCATTGGCTGTGTATTTAGCCATTGGCATATGTTAACTTTGTAATACACGAGTCTGGTCCGCTTCCATAGCTCCGATGTTCTGTTTGGGAAAATGTAAATCATGTTTTTTGGTTTACATTTCCGTGGGCTTACGCTATGCCTGCACCACTTCATGAATTGCTATCTGCCTTTATTTGCATGGTGCGACACTGCGCATGGGGTGATTAGCATACCTATGCCGTGGGCTGCGCAGTTCTGGCATACGCCGGTAGTGCACGTGGAATTGGATCATACCTGAATCGCTCGACGGTCATATCTGGCGTTATTCTGCCTACACTATGCCTGCGCCTGGCGCAAGCTTCATGAATCCTGGGGAGTGTCTTTTATTCAACACCACTCAAAATAATAAAACCAAGCAGTCCATGAAAACCACCAAAAAGGAGAGCAGGAACTTAATGCACACAGGTTTATTCTGGTACCTCGACTTCCACAGCCTTCAAAGGAATAACCATTTCCAAACACATGCATCATTTTATACAAATTTTCATAGTTGATTAATTGAATAATCAAGCTTATGCATCATTGACAGAATAAAAGGGCCATGCAGAAAAACTGCTGAGACACAGACAATAGGGAAATGTTTGTTTTTTGAAAAAAGAGACATGATGTAATATAAAATACACAATACAAAATAAATATTTGTAATGCTACATCATAACTTAAATAGTTAGATTATTTTCTAAATTTAAACCTTTAGGTTTCAAGGTACCAAAATTTAGAATAAACATACTTTCCAATTTTAACAACTTGCATAAGAAATTCCCAGTATTATAACTATCAGGTCTAGCCAATGCACAGAAAAAGAAAGAATCCAGCTTCCCATTATGTAATGTATTAAAATGTTCAGAAACTGGACTTTCCATCCTGCCATTTCTGATGTCACCCATATGTTCCATAATTCTTAACTTTAACTGGCGTTTGGTTTGTCCTATGTAATATTTAGGTGGAGTGCACCCACAGCCTACTATATAAACCACCCCACAAGATCTGCAATTAAAAGTATCCAAAGCTTGATATTTTATGCCATTAATGCAACTACCTGTTAAATTCATAACCTTTGAGCAAATTCTACATTTTCCACATTTGAACATACCCTTAATTAATGGAAGCCCACTTAACATGTTTGACCTAATATTTGATTTAAACTTTAATTTTTCTTTTAAATTTGCATATCTACCATATGAAAAACATACTCTGTTAGGAAATAAATGGCCAATTTCGTCATTATGACAAACAATAGGCCAAAGAAAATCTACTATTTCCTTAAGAATAGGAGAAAAGGAAGAATACTTGTTAACTAAAAAGATTCTATTCTCTTCATTCAAAACAAGTTTATTCTCACTCAAGTCATAGATTTTATCCGTCTTCCTAATAAAAGAATCAGGATTAAACAATCTATCACTACCATTCTTTATGGAAACTTCAGAATAGCCTCTTTCCAAAAGCCTATTTGCAACCATCCTAAATTCAAAGTTAAGTAAATTAGTCTCAGAAGTGTGCTCCAACGTGCGTTTAAACTCACCATAGGGTAGTGCTTCAATCAAATGTCTTGGATGCACACTCATGGCATGTAAGAAGTTATTGGTTGCAGTAACTTTCCTGTATGGTCTATATTGTACTCTATTATTAGAATCCACATATAAGGAAATATCTAAAAACTGAATAATGCTTTTATTCAGAACATAAGTGAATTCAAGACCAAATCTGTTCTCATGTAAACTGGCAATGAATTATGAAAATTTGTATAAAATGATGCATGTGTTTGGAAATGGTTATTCCTTTGAAGGCTGTGGAAGCCGAGGTACCAGAATAAACCTGTGTGCATTAAGTTCCTGCTCTCCTTTTTGGTGGTTTTTGAGTGTCTTTTATTCTAAAAGTGCATTAGTTCTAGTTTAAGCACTTGGGCTTCAGGCCAGTTATTTTACATTAAGAACGTTTGTGGTCTGCACTTTTGTGGGAGGAGAGGCTAGATTCTGCACTGCTGAGCTGGGAATGTCTGGTTAAAGGCTTATTGTGCCTGCTTATTTGAACTGTTTCTTTCTGAAATTTGTGTGCCTTGTTTGCTGTAGCCCAGGAGTTAGTAGTTTATTGGCCATTTTGGGCTAATTTCTATCTGTTTCATTTCCCTGCTATAAAAACCGCATTTGCGTGGTTTTTTTTTTTTTGCACTTGTATTCAGCTCAGCAAATGCCTGCCAGGTGTCCTGAAGAGTTCTACAGCAGCAGAGAGACAAAAGAGAGACTTTGGAGTGATTAAGTATAATTTTTCTGCATTTTCCTGCTGTCTTTAACAAATTCCGTGCAAAATGCAGATTTTTTAGCATTTCTGTGATTTAAAAAGCTTGTTTCTGCTACATATTGTACGTATTTGCTGCCTGCATTTGAACTAAGTCATTTTTGTGTTTAACTAATCTGTTTAACTGTTGTAGGCTACACACTAAGTGTGATAGCCATTTCTGTGCATTTAAAGTGTCTTTTTTATTGTATCTGCTTTATTTTCTGGAAAACAAAATATGTATACTTGCTTCCTGCCTTTCTGAACTAGTATAGTCCAGTTTTCAGGTTATTGCTGAATTCAGGGCTGTGTTACAAGTTTATGTGTTACCCATACCTTAATTGGATAGAAGGAAGTTTCTCTGTTCACCTGTGACAGAGGGGAGCTTTGAGCAGCCTATCTGTCCCTGGAGGAGTGGTTTTAGCCCAGAGTGTTAGTAGTGTATTGGCCATTTTGTGCTAATTTCTACCTCTTTCATTTCTCTGCTATAAAAACCACATTTGTGCAGTTTTGAGCACCAGGCAGCGCTGGTTAGCTAGGGTTAAACTATTCCCGGCTTCACGAAGTCTACTCTTCAATTTTTCCCTTGGAAGTAGACAAACTTTCAACTTAAGCACTCAAACCATTTATTTCACAGCCCAGCACTTGCTCAAAACTTATAGCAAGCACTAATGAACCCTAGCACTAGACCCCCTTATACTCTCCAGAAGGACAAGGCTCTCTATTTGTCCCTACCAGTCAATCAGTAAAACATCTCACTTTACCTATTCAGGCATGTCCAAAGGGCAGTTAGTTTCAGGTGTACTTTCCAGACCAACTGGTGAATCTGGGCATTTTGAGGCAATGTTACAACTGCCTCATGTACACAGACAACCCTCTTCTCCTACCACCAAGCACTAATATATGCGAGAGATGCAATTATACAGCCGAGCTGGAGGCAAAGCTCTCTCAACCCAAGACTGGAACTGACAGTCAAGAGAAGGGAAGGGAAATATTTGCAACACACCACCAGTCTCACATAGACCTACTAAACCAACACCGGCAAATAACACACATAAATACACAAAAACATACTCAGAGGCTCTAAATAAAAATCTGCAAAAGCAACAGAGACCTCCAAAGCAGACAGCCAAGCAACCTCCGCACTCCATCAGAAACCATGAAACACATACTTTACATAATCAGTGTGCCACACAATCACAACCCTTAAGGCAAAATAACATACCCAGCACACTAGTAATAGGCGACTCTATAGTCAGGCACACTGATGTCCCACTAACTAGGCTGGACAAGGAGAAGGTTACAGTTAGCTGCTTGTCAGGTGCCAGGATCTGCCACATAACACAAGCACTCAGGTCTCTCCAGAACAAGTACAAATACGACTCTGTCATTTTCCTTGTTGGTGTGAATGACCTGAGATGTACCTCCCTGCACTACATAAAAAGAGACCTGGAAGAGCTCTCTGATCACATAGCCCATGCCGGTATGACCCTGACCCTGAATAGCATCCTGCCCTCACCAAGAATGATGCCACAGTATAAAGAAGAAATTATCAATTTCAACAACTGGCTAAGTTTCTGGTGTCATTCAAAGGGGATCCAGTATCTGTCCACCTGGTAAGACATGCTCGACAAGTCACGTTGCTTTGCAAGCGATGGCTTGCACCTGTCAACCTTAGGCTTTCAAATACTGGCCAAGGCTTTTGCCGCCCCCATAGTTCCTTTTTTAGGCAAGGCTCAAAAGACAAACCCACCACCGTAAACAGCACAAGTAACCAAAAATTGAGGATAATGCTATTCAACACCAGAAGTCTAAACCTCAAAATGCATGTACTCAAGGCACTTCACAGTATAGAGAACATCAATATCTGTGCAGTAACAGAAACCTGGTTTAAGGCTCCAGAGAGCACCCCAGCACTACCAGGCTATAACTCATACCATACGTTTTGGCCACAGAACCCAGACCAAAATGCAAAAGGTGGGGGTGTATCCATATTCATCAAGGATACCCACACCTCCAGGTTAGTGGTGCAGCACGATGCCTCAGGGATCATCCATGTGCAACTAACAATGGGCAAAACTGCAATTCAAATTGTAGCTTGCTACAGATCACCCACCTTGACCCAGGTCCACCATTCCACGTTTCTGAAGCCACTGGAAAATATGAAAGTCCTACCAAATGCCCTAATATTGGGTGATTTCAATTACCCAAACATTAACTGGGAGAACTACTCAAGTACTAACACCCTTGCCCAACGCATCCCAGAATTTATAAACTTGAATGCCCTGGATCAACTGGTCAACACCCCCAACAGAAGTGACAACATATTGGATCTGGTCATCACCAATATGGGCGACAGTGTGTTCCACACCAGAGGTCAACCCCTCGCTGGTTAGATTCGGCCATAGACTAATCACTCTGGATATCCACATTCTGCCCCCACCCCCAATCAAGGAAACCAGAATGAAAAACTTTTCAAAAGCAAACTTCACGTTACTTAAGACCGAGGTGGAAAGGTTCACAGCCCCCATGCTAAAGGACAATTCTGTCCAAGCTGCTGAATCCCTTACAAAGGCACTCTATGAGCACCTACAAAAATGCATGGATCGTGCTATCCCAAGCAAAACCAAGACTCACTCCTCCAAGAAAAGGTAACCAGTCTGGTGGACCCCTGCCATAAAAAAGCTATACAATATAAGGAGGAAACTATTTCAGAAAAGAGTAAAATCCCAAGAAGGAAAGACATCCCTGATCAGTATCAGCAAGAAACTACGATCCCTCATAAAATCATCCAAGGCTAGCTTCAAAAGAAAAACTGACAAGGACTTCAAAGATAACTACAAAGTGTTCTTTAGTTATGTCAAGAACCTAAGTGGAAACTCATAGATCTGCTCTGAGCTAGTGCAGAATGCCACAAAATACACTGAACTGACTGATATTGCCAACATTCTAGCAGACAGGTTTAGTGCAAACTTCACCCCCCCCTCTCACCCTTTAAAGGGCTCATAACCATACCAGAAGAATGTAGAGCCCTGGCAATCACTGATGCACAGGTTAAAACAGCCCTATCCAAAGCCATAAACACAGCTTCAATGGGACCGGACAGTATCCCTGGCTGTGTCTTACATGAGCTCCAAAATGAACTAACCCCTCACCTAAACATACTGTTCAAACTCAGCCTCTCTACAGGCTACATGCCCATAGAGTAGCGCACAGCAACAGTTATCCCGCTCCACAAAGGTGGAGCCACAACAGACCCCAGGAACTATCGCCCTATAAGCCTGACTAGCCTGGTCTGCAAGACTATGAAGTGCATCATCATGGAACTCATTAACAGAGACATTGGGAACATCCAAACATTGGACCCTACCCAGTTTGGTTTTATTAAGGGCAGATCATGCTCCTAAACCTGGCAGACTGCTTTGAGACAGTTACCAAGGCTTTAGATGAGGAAAAGAAGGTCCACACAGCCTACCTAGACCTCGCAAAGGCTTTCAACACCATTCCCCATTCTGGTATTATAGACAAGCTCACCAGCCTGAACATAAACCCCTATGTCATGAGATGGGTTGCCAATTGGCTCATGTATAGTACCCACACAGTGAGATTTGCAGGCTCTAGGAACAACTCTAAACTGGCTACAAGTGGCATCCCCCAGGGTTCAGTCCTGGGACCCCTCCTCTTGAGTATATACTTCTCAGAGGTACAGGCAAGCACAGGAGGACTATGGCGGACCAAGTTCACAGACGACTGCAAACTGGGTGCCATAACTGACTCTCTAGCTGATACAGACATCCTCCAAAAGGATCTCACTGAGACGGATACCTGGTCTCAAAATCATGGCCTCAAGCTAAATACCAAAAAGTGCATAGTCACCCCTTTGGAAAAAACAAAGTACCCACAAACTACCACATACACGGTGGTCCTCTAAATACAGAAAATGTAATAAGGGATCTGGGGACCCATGTAGATAGTAATCTCTCCTTTGATAATCATATTGCCAAGTTGGTTAGAAAATCCTTCTATGTGGCCCACCTAATCACAAAAGGGTTTGGGTCTAGAACAAAAGAGGTTATTGTGCCCCTCTACTCATCACTCATCAGACCCGTCATAGAGTACAATGCCCCATTGGGATGTACCTTACAAGACACCTGCAACAGCTGGAAAGACCACAGAAGTACCTCACCAAGAGGATTACTGGCCTCAAACAGATGCCCTATGCAGCCCGACTGAAGAAACTCCAGCTGTACTTGGTTGCATACCGCTTACTCAGAGGTGATCTCTGCCTGACATACAAGGCCATGTCAAACCCAGAATTGATGGACATGCTCCACCTTCAAACAATAAACAAATCCCCGAGAGCCACACGCTCTAGGGATCTAAACCTCACCACAACAATAAATAGGACATGCTGGAGGGACAGATTCCTGTCCAAGAGACTCCCCATGCTTTGGAACAGTCTTCCAATCTACATTAGGCAGAGCCCCTCACTAACACTCTTCAAGAAAAACCTTGATGAGGGGATGGGAAACAGAAAATTTACCCCGGGGATCACTGCATTAGCTCTGCTGGACAGAGGCACAGGGAACTAATGGCTCTGCTGGACAGAGGCACAGGGAACTAATCTAATGGGGCAGCAAAAGCCAACACATTCTGGCTAGGCTTATAGATGCCCTTAGACAGATAGCCTAGTACTTGCCTATGAACCTAAATTACCCTCCTCTGGAGCAAGCTTCCCATTCACATAAAGCAAAGGCCTTTCCTGACCCTTTTCAAGTGCAGCCTAGATCAATGGATGGTTAATTATAATTGAACTCCTGGTGTTGTGGTCATGTCCTCATGGATAGAGGCAGTTGGCCTTAGATAACATAGCATATGTTCATATCAGTGTGAACATTGTTCACATACCTATTGAAAATTCTGAAACTCATGTTTAATATGGCTAGACTGTTATGGGATCTTGGAATATTAGCCTAGTACTCCCCTATGAACCTATGAAGTCCAATTGCATCCTAAGTTCAGCTATAGTGTGACTGTTCAGCATCACAGATGTAACAGTACATCACACTAGTATTATCACTTGATAGCTGGTATGAACACATATGCATGCATGCTAGGATTTCATGTCAGTATAAAATTTTCCATGAGAATGTCATGGTGGCAGTAATCATGTGGCACATGTCTTGGGTTTGACATGTGCTGATAGTGTCCTCCATGTATTGTTTGTTATGTGAACAATATCACAGTGACAGCTTCCTACCTCATTGAAGTTAGACGTTGCAGTGCCGGAATTTCTGTGCACATGAGTATAACTGATGCATTGCCATGAGTTTCATATATTGCTGCACGATTCATTATGATGTATCACTTATGAATTCACACATCAATTGCAGATGCTGCAGACAGTATCCATTGCTATTACATGTGGCAGATGCATGCAATACCCAGCTGTGTGTAGGGAATCCACTCATACTAGTGCGTTGTTTGTAAGTGTTGTTATCCATATGGCCGATACCTATGTCAGCCAGGGATACTTTAGTCAAGTGTATAACATTTGGCACACTGAGTTCCCACACATCTTGTTGGCCATACAGAAGTATTCCTTGGGATGCATACTCATTAGGATTTGACAGTGCAAATTTCCCTTCAACATGTCTTTCTGTGTTGCATCCAGTAAATACACAGCTTGGCAACATTGATGGCATGGGTTTGATTCTTGCAGGTGTGGCTTGTGGCGTATGTGTCAAGCAAACCTCTCTACTGCCCAGGATTGCCCCTTATTTCAACTTCAGGTTTAAGACTGTCCCTCTTAACCCCTTCAAAATAGGTCATTTTTGGGGAAGGGGTGATGAATCTCCCTTATAGATTACTGACAGTCATTACAGTTGTACATGTCTGTTCCTGCAGAACATGTATAATGACTTAAACTCTCATATTCTGTGAATGTCTCAGATTAATGGGGTTAATATTTTAAAATTGTCCCTGATTGTGCTTGCTTCTGTCTACAGTTGTCCATGCGTCTGTTGCTATGTGACCATAACTTGTTGAGAGGTATGCTAACATTTCAGTCATATTCAAGCAGGTCATTTTGCAAATCTTAATAATATGCACATAACCACTGTTGTGTATACTATCCTTGATAAATGTCCTTTACAGTGAGCATGTCAGTGATGTTTATATCACGATTCACCTCCATTGACATGTGACCTTGTTTGACCACAGTATTTAGTGAATTCCCAGGGATATCTTTCTCACGAACATGTTCTAGTAATTGATGATGGTATCTTTGCATTGTTTAGCAAAAGCATTTCAGAAAGGAGTTAGAATGGAAATCAAACCAGAAGTAGACAATAAATCACATAATGAATTAAAGTGCCAAAAACAAAGGAAATAATATAAAGAAAATGAACAGAAGAAAAGAAAACTAGTACGTCCACAAATATAGTAGCAAGTCTATAGAACTCCAAGAACAGCCTCGTATTGGTCAGGATTTGACATATAAATGGTTAAGGAGAGGTGAATTTAAACAAAAATAGGAAAGGCTAGTAACGGCAGTTCAGGATAGTTGGCTGTATATATTTATGTATCTATGCATATAAATCTATACATATATGTATACGTATACATAAATACAGATATATATATATATATTTGTTTGCAAAGTCTAATTAGGAGAAACAGAGAATGCACTTTCTTTAAAACAGAACTGGAAACACTTGCACATCTCATTGCTGGTTGCAATATATTCACAGCTGGGAGTCATATTTAAAGGTGCAAAAATGTGTCAAGACTGTTGCAGTGGGAATTATATGAACAATGCAATGTACAACTAGCTGAGAAGCATCAGAAACATGAACTCCAAAGCATTATTGACAATGATGAATTCAGGTCACATGGGATCACCCAGTACCAATAGTTAAGATCACAGATACAAGAAAACTATATGAAGTAGTTGAGAAAAAAAACAAAAAAAAAAAAAAAACAAAAGTAGCATTAATCACTGAAATAGCTACACCCAGCGATTACAGTATGCCATGTACTGAGAGACACAAAGCAATAATGTAGCAGAATTTGCATAGTAAAAATCAGGGCAATGTAGAAGAAAGAGACCCAGACACTTTCAATAGTGTAAGGAGCCACAGGACTGATACAAAATAATTTAGTCATACTTAAATAAGCTAGTAATACACATGACCCCATATCAACTGTAGAAGAAAGCTGTTCTGGGTGTAGCACGGGTACTGAGAAAAGCACATTTGGCAAACATTAAAGACTGGAGCAATACAAATGTCTTGAACTTTAATAATACTTTGGATAGGGGTTCCATTTCTGCTGTCACCCAAAACATTTAGAGAAATTAAAAATGTATATGTTAATCACTAACATTTATTTAAAAGCTAGTTAATAAAAAGAATGAGTGTGAATTATTAACCTGGGAGCTCATTTTATCTATGTTTTAATGAATATTTCAAACTAACTTGTGCCCTTTTTTTAACTATAGTAGCTAACACCAGTCACTCAATGTTTACTATCTGCAATATATATTTTACCATATTCATGGTTGCATAGATTCAAAGAGAAAAGTGTAACTAGGGTCTAAAAACCTTGCACATACCTGTAATGTAGTTTTTTATTTTATGTTTTACAATTTTGTTAAAATGGTGATTTGCATGTCGAATATGCTACTATCACTTTTAATGTATTCTTGAATAATTATGGTGAAATGGTTATAGCCGATTTATACCATACCAAGCTAGAGTTTTCATTGTGTGATACCTTAAACCTCCTATAAGAGGCCCATGGGATATATGCAAATGACCCCATAAGGACATCAAGTGTTTCAGCAATATGGCTTTGGGATGTCCATGATGTTTTACTTTTTCTTCTTTCCTTAAGGGGGTCATTTACATCTATTCCATGGGCCTCTATTACAGGAGGTTTAAGATATCATACAGTGAAAACTCTAGCTTGGCTAAGTTTTTCTTGCAGTTTTTATTAATTGGTTTGTCTGTGTGACCTTTTTACTCTTTGGTTTCTGTTTATACCAGGATGTTACAGCTGTATGTTGATCATGCTGAGAAAGGTTGAGGACTGAAACTGTTTCATGTAACAGCATTTCTCACTTAAATTATAACATTTTGAAGTGCTGGAATCCATTAAAGGGAATTTTTATTCCTCTACTAAACATTGGAAGGTGCTGATTACTTTCGGGTAGGATATGAAGCTGTTTTAACCATGCACATTAACAGGAAGTGGGTAGTGAGGTTTCTTGTAATTACTTCTATGTGATTCTCAGCAACATGCAAGGTATTTCCTTTTCATAGATCATAGCTCTTTAGTCACACAAGAAGTTCATAGGTAAGTAGTAGGCAAACAGCTTGCAGACCATTTCAAGCCTAGCCAAAAAACCCTACTCAAAATTTCCCTCTAGCCTCAAGAAGGGCAAGACCAGACTGACAGGGAGAGCATTTGAGGTTGTACCATCCAATTATCTAGGTTTATGCTGAAGGTGGAAAGGGTGCTATTCTGCTTGACATGTAGAAGAAGTTTGTTTCAGAGGTGAGGGATAAGTTGCAAACATGTCTTATTTATCTGCTGGTAAAGGTTTAGTTTCTTTAATCAAGTAAGGGATAGGAGATCAAAAAAGGTTGGATCTTTCATGGCACAAAAAGCCGGACATGGATCTCCACAGAGGAGTCTGTAAGAGACTGAGTACAGAAAAATGGCTGCCAGTGTCTCCTGATACCTAAGATTTTTGAGGCCACTGACCATTTTAGTTATGAACCTCTAATGTCTCTCAAATTGTGTGATATGCTTAGATAAATACATGCTAAAAGGTGCATTATATTTAATAATGGGTCTGATAAGATATGAGTAAAGGGTAATTAAGACTTCTTTGGATACAGTGGAGATGCCTTTGGAAATTAGATGGACCAGATAAAGGCTTTCTGAACTACTGTGGGGACATGATGGCCAAATAATAAGGAATTACCAACAAGAGCAACTAGATCCCTTACAAAAGTTTCTGATTAGAGGAGTGCATTTTGGATACAGTAAATGGAACTGTTTTGTTTAAAAAAATAAATAAATTGTGCTACATTTTGTTTATATTTAATTTCAGACAATTGCCCTTTTCCAGTAATTAGCATAGTCTAAGCCATGTTGGAACAATTGTGAGTCAGTTAAAGATTGAATAACAACACCCAATTTATAGTCATGAGCAAACTTAGTTAAACATAGGCCAGAAGTGCTGGTTTGAAGGTCTGACAATTATATGTCAAATAGGAGAAGTCCAGAAATTAAGCTCTGTCGTACACCACTGGTAACAGTTTTGCTTTCATTAGTGGCACCTTTTACACTAACCACATGGGTTCTGTCAGACAACCAGCTAGCTATCCATCACATAAGGATTCATATTCTGATTTACAAGTCTATCAATAAAGCCTGAATGGGGAATAATGCCAAAGGCTTTGTCCAGGTCTAGATATGATGTACGCATTGCATAATTGTTATCCATTGCTTCAATGATATTTTCAATGATATTAATGATTTTAAAGAGCCAGGACATTCCTTTGATAAAACCAAATTGATGAGGATCCAGGGTTTAGAGGTTTGCAGTGTCCAGATTAATTTTAACATAGTCTACACCATTGCTTTACATATGAGGCTTTCAGCCACAGGAAATTCCCCCCACACATGGGATAGTGTATGCTCAATCAACTGATCCATGGGGAGCTGTTTCTACATAAATTCTGAAAGGAAAAATGTAAGAGATGCTGGTTCCACCCTACTGCCAGTTTCCCAACAGAAACTAATATTATATTACTGCATTTGTTTTTATACTATACTAATGTTATATTAGTGCATTATGGAAAAAGTGTAATATTCTTAAATAGTCAGACCTGCATATATGTCTTAAAGCCATAAGTGTTATTTCAAAAATAACATAAAATAAATCACTACTGATAAACACACACACACACACACACACACACACACACACACACACACACACACACACACACACACACATGCACACTCACATAGTACATTGTTGCAATATGAACACGCTATATACCAAACAATCACTGTGGTTTTAATCTTGCTGAATTCATTCATCACAACTGTAATTGTTAAGGTGCAGATTATGAGTCTGCTTCAGGTTATAAGACTCTAGTTACATGAGTAGGGGTTCATTGACTGATAGTAAAAGCGAGTATTGTCATAAGCCTAGAGTGTCAATGTAAATAATAATGTTGTAAAGGAGATACATACAGACTTTGTGCCTGCTTCATATAGCAAAAGGGCAGGTAGATGTACTTCTAATACAAAATGTGTTACAGGCTCATTAGCTTTTCCATGAAAAATGACGCCCACTACAAATGAAACTTTCATGGTGAAAGACTTAGATGGAGATATATTAATACACATATAAATTGTTCCCTGCATAACATATTTGGAAGGTACAGTATTACTAAAATGGTGAGGATGGATAATGGAGTGTTTTATCTGTTCACTTGTTACCATGATATTACATGTTACTAATGTTCTTTGTCATGCATTGCTACATAACTGAAGTGACCTAAAAGTAATTTGTTATTTGTGATTTGTTCAACTGAGCTGAGGGTATCCGAGGTGTAAGTTGTGAGTTTTCTGTCCTTCATATAACTGTATACATGCTGAGACATATAGGCCGGGATTCACAGATAAGTGCTGCTTGGATATGCACCACTAACAGTTAAAGAGGTCACTCTGTGGAATGGCTCACAGCTAACCCACATAGGCATTGAAAACTGCTGACAAAAAGTACCACATGAGAAAATACAGATGCAGTTATAACATAAAAACTGTTATCCTCAATGGTAGGAACAGATAGTAGGATGTGTGACCAGTATGATGGACATCACAGATGAAGCAAGTTAGCATGAACAAGACAATGTTGTTCTTATGCATGTACTATGACACTGCATAGCTGTATCCTGTACTTGTCTGGCACACAAAGGTTAGCCTAGCAGTTACCAGATAAACCACTGTGGGTATGCACAACAAAGAGCCAACCCTGTTCATTATGTACATGATGATATAATGGGGTAGTTAGGAATTTAGGAAATGGAAGAGCAGTAAACAGAGGTAAACACACAAGGATAACCAAAGTCTGAAAGGAGTGGCAGGGAAAGGTATTTTATTTATTTATTTACTTACTTGCTTATGTATTTGTTTGTTTATTTAGTTATTAATGTTTTTTTTTTTTGCCTGTAGCCAAAAAATGCCCTTTTTTCGGATTTATAAAGGAAGAGTAGATTAGGAAAGTAGTGAGGGATGGCTGTGGGTTGAAGGGAGGGTGAAGGGTAGGTAATAGCATCAGACAAGGAAACACAAATAGACCGGGGCAGTATACATACAAAGGATAGAGTGGATGGTGGATAGACACAGATATAGAAGGGAAAGGACAAGCAGTGAAGAGGAGGAATGGACAACGAACAAAGAATGGGAAAGTACACACCAGGATGAGGGAAAGGTAAGGCTGTAGCATGGTTGGATGCTGGGCTGGCCAGAGGGCAACAAACCTTGCTGTCACTCACCTGGGTGACTGATATTATAGGTCACTTGTTTCTCTGGTATCCTTATGGGCATGCCCTGCCTATCATACAACTCACAAGTCGATTTAAAAGGTACTGCATATTGCTGAGACAGGCATCAAGTTTCCAGCATACCTCGTCAGTCACGACTATACTCATTCAATATGTATCTCCAAAAGTTTCTGATGAGGAAGAACAAGAAATCCTGCCATTCTTGGAGCAGCATGCAGGAGTTTTGCATTTTACAGTGCCTAAAATAGCCATGGCTACTCACTCAGATTCACTTGTGGTCCAAAATGATGAACAGATGCATGTATGCAAATCCCATGCACTACAGTGCTGTGCTTTTTACATAGGATTCCTCATTTACATGTCATTATGTAGTCTTTAGTATATTCTGCATACCTCTTCATTTTGACGTTTGCATGACCATGCGACCATTGTCTTAGAATTTCCCAAATCACGTGTATGGCTGCAGCCTCCACTAATTTGCATTTCATGCTGTGTTGCATGTCTGTGAATCTTAGCCCTATTGTAGAACTTGTCTTAAAAGGCACACAGTCATTCTTTAAACTGCAAAGTGAAAAGTCTCATAACATAGTGTCAAAATTCTAAACTGTTTGATGCAATTAAAATATTTATTCGAAATTCTTTTAGTGCTTACACCTGATGACCATCAGGCCTTACCCAGTGAGACACCAGTATAGCTGAACCTTCATGGCAGAGGCCTTTTGTTTGTAAGGGTGGAGGTGAGAGTCATCCATAGGAGCTAGAATTTAGGCAGCTATGAGGGTTGATTGTGCCTCCATCACCATTTTAACTTCCACATGCTTGTTGTGGAGTAAGAAAACTCTCTATCCATTCTACCAAGTTTAGCTTATTTACAAATCACAGCCCTGCAGTGACCAATCAGTGTCGCTGGACCAAACTACTCAGTCCATAGTATCTCAATCAGCAGCTCACTTAATGCTAAGTGGCAGCAGTGGAGGTGTTACAGTTATGGACATAACCCTGCCCTCCTGTAGCTGAGCTGATTACCTGAATCACTACAGGCAACTTCAATGCCCTCCCATAAATGCATGTGCAGTTCCACACAAAAGTCCCTGTTGGTCTTTTATCACTAGCTTGGGAGTACCAAACCCTTATCTTCGTGGCACTGGCCAGTGTTAATGTGCATGTGTCCACCTGCACAGGAGTACTTTGGCTATTGGGGAACCACCACTCCCTTCCCCAGAATGAATAAACCTTAAGCCAATACTTTCTCATCCCCCAGCCAGCTTCAACAGGTACCCAAATCATTAGTTGGACTTGGATCACTTGAGTCATAGCCAAGGTTTTATCTCTCCATGCCAAGGAGTTGGCTGAAATGTTTTTTTCCCTCTATGGTAAATCTGCCTAAAATTAAGATTCTTGTTAATACTGACACACTGATTAGAAACTTTAAACTTCTGTCAGCCTAAACAAAGTATCCAAAGCTTCATGGACATTTGATGTAATTTGTCAGAAAAAAAAGTTTTCTTAGATTAGCATCCATTCAAATGTAAGTGACTTCCTTGTGATAATCTTGTAACTGGTAGAGATAAGATTGTAGGTAAACCCAGCATTAAAATTTGTAATGAAAGGTATGATGTTCATATAGTTCATTCACAATGATAACTATATACTGATGTATTGAAATTGTATTTCCCTTTTGCATAAGGGAAATTTAACAGGAAGGTAATAAGACACTTGAAAGGAAGGTTACAGAAAATACTAATGGTCATGCAATGTATAGTCTTTGTATTAAAACTATCATCTAATTTTCTGTTAACTGTCAGAGTACTGGTTATTATTATTATTATTATTATTATTATTATTATTATTATTATTATTATTATTATTATTATGTGTTTTATCTGATTATAACACCTCATAAGAAGGCTGGTCTACAGCCAGGAGTGGGATAGGTGCTAGTGTCCCCATGTCCTCTGAATGTGACACATCCCCGGGTATTGTTGTACCATCACCAGGTTCTGCAGAGGGGTGTGCTCATCAAGACTTTAGCTATCTTCAGCCATTTCCACATCCTGTCCATCTTCACTTCCACCTCTGGATGCATAGCAAAGAAAAAGCATTGTGAAAGCCTCATAATATCTTACAGTGGTGCCATGTGATATGCAGCCTAGGGTTCTGTGTGTGGCCATTTCCTCTTATGTAATCTTATCTTGTCTAGGGATAGTACTCTTTTACCCTTTTGCTGTATCTATTAAAAGAAATGTGCATCATGCCAACTCCATTAGATTTTACCCACTAGTTTAGGAACCATTGGTGTATATTGCTAATCTGGTCTGTCATCTGTTGAGATACAGGTGGAATGGTCAAGCCAGCATCAAGATCCATCCTCACCCTCACTCCCCCCTGTTGGAGACAAATACTTTTTCAAATTCCTCACCCAGTGATACAAAGATAGCTACCACAACTCTTAAGTCCTTTCTGACCTTAGGGAGGCCACCTCCTCTGGTGGAACTTTCCCTTTCAGTCTTCAGTGAGTTCTGCTTGCAATAGTTGATCATGTCAGCCAAGCAATGACAAGCCTGCATCATAGGTTTATAGGTTCATAGGTGTGTACTAGGCTAATGCCCCTGGAGCCTTTGCAAGCCTAGCCCATAGAAGTGCCCTGGTATCGTGTCACCTGACATTAGTTCCCAATGCCTCTATCAAGTAGAACCACTGTAGTGATCCCCGGGGCAAACTTTCTATTTCTCATCCACTCATCAAGATTTCTCTTGAAGAGGGCCAGTGAGGTGCTCTGCTTGACATGTATGGGAAGTCTATTCCAGAGCATGGGCAGTCTCTGGGTTATGAACCCGTCCCTCCAGCATGTTCTGTTGATTGTGGTAATGAGGTTGAGATGTCTGGACCATGTGGTGCTGAGGGATTGGGATTTCTTTAAATGTAGGATTTCTAACAGAGCTGGGTCAGACATGGCTTTGTATGTCAAGCAGAGATCTTTTCTTAGTAGACGATTGTACAGTTGTGTTCACCCTCCATATTTACATCTTGCAAAACAGACTGTCACACCTGGTCCCATAATGATCAGTCTGTTCTCTGTTTAGCAGTCATTCAAAGACCCTGCAACTTGAATGTTACTAAAAAAAAAGCTGTTTTAAGCATTGCTGAAATTTTCCAGCCTGCTCCTGCCTCATACTCTGAAGAAGATGGGTTGTTTGTAAATGTTGAACACTAGAATATGTACTGTTGCAAATACATTTGCAAGGAGCATACCTGTTCTATGTATAATCTCCCATATACCATATTCACAGTATGTAGAAATCATATGTTGAGCTAAAAAGCCATACAATACTTCCCATATAGGATAGCCTGTAAACTTGTCTGCTGATACAACTTCTGTAAACCTACCAAATAGTATGTAAACAATACGCAGAATTTTTACATTGTGTTATAGTGCCATATAATACTTTATCTCAGTGAATACATTGCAAACTTGCAAAGAGATGTGCCATGTAAATTCATTCCAAGCAGCATATTAAACAACTTTTAAATCATATTAAGATATGATATGACTTCTTGACAGGGGATAGTCTGTGAAAAAATCTGCTGATTTTGCATGGCAGGTGTCACTCATCTTGTGTATTCAAATAAGATGATGAGGTTTGGGTGGTCATTTAAGTTGTTTATTACACAAAAACACATCAGGCTGGATGACTGGAACACAAAGCCTAAACTAACTTACTGGTTGACTGCTACACACATACATGCTTTCACTCTGGCTGCTCACTCAAAATGGCATTCTTGCTTGCATGTGCTCAGTACTTATATGCATGCACCCATAGACTGGAATGGCTCTTAAAGGTACAACACACACTTTGATCTACATTCTCCCTTGTTGACTATTCTGTCATGCAAATGAAAATTATGAATAGATGAACATGCAAATTATACAGACATATACAAATAATAACAATTATGTCCATGTTGCCGTGTATCTGCAACTAGGTCTTGAGATATGACCTGATCTCATAATGTAATAATTAGAGCCGGGTTTAGCAACAGAGACAGTCACTAGGGAATGTTCTGCTTCAGGATTTTCAGGGATACTTTCAGGAACAGGAACAGATGATAAAATATTCTCTGGAACATGCTCACTGGACAAATCACTCTGCGAATTAGAATATCCATTACAGGCAAGATGCTGTAACACTGGCATGTATTTAATGTTTACGATTCTGCCTGAATTCCATCCCTTGCAACTTAATGATATACGATCTTGGTTCCTCATACAAATGTTTCACAAGTCCTGTTTGGTCAAATTCTTTTGCTGTCTGCATCCTCACTATCTCTCCTTCTTTTAATGGATTCCGAGGCTTGCTGGTTTTGACATAGTAGGACTTTTGGGATAAATGCTTCTTTAGGAGTTGAGCTTTTACTGCGTTGTTGTTTTTAGCACTCAGAATCAAGAAATTCGTATTGATTGGTAGTGTGGTTCTGGTTTGTCTCGACATAAGTTTATGAGCACATGAACCAAGGAAATTGCTGTGAAGAATGTTTCTGAGATTAAGCAGATTCAGGAAAACATCAGTATTATCTCATTTGAATTTCTCCAACAGCTGTCTCGGTCATTGAATTGCATGTTCAGCCAGGCCATTAGATTGTGGATATTCAGGACTACTAGTAACATGAACAAAGTCCCAAGTTTCAGCAAATTTTTTGAATTGCTGAATTGCAAACTGTGCACCATTGTCAGAAATGACTTTGTGTGGACTGGCATGGACAGAAAAATGCCTCTTCAGTTTTGTAATAACAGTACTGGAAGTTAGATTAGGAAGTAGGTCAGTCTTGAACCAATATGAATAAGAGTCTACTAACACCAAGTAATGTTGACCATTCCATTCGAAAACATCTGTAGCTGCTATTGACCAAGGTAGCTCAGGAATCTGGCTTAGATGAAGTGGTTCTTTTTGTTGATGCAGCTTAGTACTATTACGTACAGAACAAGATGAAAGGGACAGCTCCGATATCTTTTGACATAGAAGACCAAAATACTAATCCTCTCACCCTTCTTTTGGTAGAATCAGTTCCTGGGTAGCCAAGATGCAAGATTTGAATATACATTTGCTGCAAGGATTTTGGAACAATCACTTTTGGACCTTTCATGATGATACCATCTTCCATCAAAATCTTGTCCCAGTAAGAAAAATACTGCTGCACGTCTAGTGGTAAACAAGATTGCTTTGATGGCCATCCTTGACGGATAAAGTGTTGAGTTTCTGGAGAACTGGATCTGAAGCCATGTGAGTTCTAAGCTCATTAAGATGTGTGGAAGAAAAATTTCTCACAAAGAAGAAAATCCCAGGATACAAAAAACTCCCTTACCAGCCTCAGTAAGAAGTTGAGATCCCTCATAAAATCCTCCAAAGCTAGATACAAAAATAAAATTGCAAAAAATTCCAAAGACAACCACAAGGCATTCTATAGTTATGTCAAGAATCTAAATGGCAATGCTCAGATATGCTCTGAGCTGCAACAGAATGGCATTAAATATACTGATCCCAAGGATATTGCCAATATCCTGGAAGATCGATTTAGTGCAAACTTCACCCACTTCTCACATCCTAAAGGGCCCATCTCAATACCAAAAGATTGCCAAATTCTGGTAATCACGGCCACAGAGGTAGAAACCGCATTGTCCAAAGCTAAGAATACAGCATCCATGGGACCAGATGACATCCCGGGCTGTGTACTACATGAACTACAAAATGTACTGACACCTCACCTAAGTGTCATGTTTAATCATAGCCTCACCTCAGGCTTCGTGCCCACTGAGTGGCACACAGCTACAGTTATCCCACTCCACAAGGGGGGATCCACCTTGGATCCCGGGAACTACCGTCCCATCAGTCTGACGAGCCTGATCTGCAAAGGCATGGAACGCATTATCATGGAACTTATAAACAAAGACATTGGCAACCTTCAAACACTGGACCCCACCCAGTTTGGATTCGTAAAGGGCCGATCTTGTCTCCTGAACCTGATTGACTTCTTTGAATCAGTCTCCAGAGCTGTGTACAAGGGTAAGGTGGACCACAGAGCCTATATGGACCTTGCTAAGGCCTTCGACACCATCCCCCACTCTATAATCATAGACAAACGTACTAAGCTGGGCATTAAATCCTTATGTCACTTGATGAGTTGCCAACTGGATTACTGACAGAACCCAGACTGTAAAAGTAGCCAACTCCAAATCCAGCTCCAGACAAGTGACAAGTGGAGTTCCTCAGGGTTCAAGTTCTGGGACCGCTCTTGTTTGGCATCTACTTCTCTGAAGTACAGGCCAACACTAAGGGACTCCGGCTAACAAAGTTCGCAGATGACTGCAAACTGGGAGCCATTATTGAATCCCCAAATAATGTGGATATTCTACAAAAGGGCCTTACAGAAACAGATGCTTGGTGCCAAAGCCATGGGCTCAAGCTTAATGTTAAGCAATGTATAGTTATCTCCTTTGGGAAAAAACATGTACCCATGAATTGCCACATAGGTGGCAGTACACTAAACACCGAAAGTGTGATGACAGACTAAGGGGCACAGATGGACAGTGGTCTCACCTTCGAAAACGACATCGCCACAACAGTCAAGAAATCCTTCTATGTGGCACACCTCATCACTAAGGGCTTTTCATCCAGAAAAAAGGAGGCCATTGTCCCACTGTACTCATCCCTCATTAGACCCATTATAGAGTACAATACCCCATTTGGTATGTACCTCACAAGACATCTGCAACAGCTGGAAAGGCTACAGAAATACCTCACTAAAAGAATCACAGGCCTAAAGCAGATGCCCTATACTGACCATCTAAAAAAACTCCAGCTATACTCTGTGGCATATCGTCTACTCGGAGGCAATTTCTGCTTAACATACAAGGACATGTCAAACCATGAGCTGTTGGACATGCTCCACTTAAAGAAATCCCAATCCCTCAGAGCCACATGCTCCAGGGATCCAAACCTTGTCATCACAAAGAACAAAACATGCTGGAGAGATAGGTTCCTGACCCAGTGGCTCTCCATACTCTGGAATAGACTGCCCATACATGTCAAGCAGAGTGCCTCCTTGGCACTCTTCAAAAGAAACCTTGGCGATTGGATGGGAGATCGGAAATTCACCCTGGGGATCATGTCAGTCACCCTGCTAGACAGTGGTCCAGGGAAGTAAACATTGCAGAAAGAAATATCTAGGGAATTGTTATGGCTAGGCTTGTATAGGCCCTAGGGCCGATAGCCTAGTACCAACCTATGAACCTATGAACCTTCCAAGACTTCAAAATCATATTTCTCATTTTCATACTGTTCAGTTTTTTTTTTTTTTCTGGGTGATCTGGATAAAGTATCAGCAAGATAAAGAAAATTGCCTTTTGTATAAACCAAGTGGAAATTGTACTTTTGCAGTTTTAAGATCATGCATTACAATCTCATAGGAGCTGTGTGCATTAGCTTTTTCAAAATAGTGACCAAAGGTTGGTGATCAGTCTCGATTTGAACAGGTTGGCCATAAATATAATCATGGAACTTTGAACATAGGTTCATAGCTTAGTACTAAGCTAACTGCCCTTGCGAACCATTTTAAGCCTAGCCAATTATCCCTTGTGAGGCTCAAACCCTGCACCTTGTGTTTGTAAGGCAAACACCTTAACAATTAGACCACCCTCATGCAAACACAATTGCCAAAAACTCTTCTATATGAGCATATTGCATATCAGTTTGGGCTAGAGTTCTGGATGCATAGGCTACCCTCTTGAAGAATGACTGCACCAAGACAAAACTTTGTAGAATCACAGGAAAGAGTTACTGGTTTGGGAACATCATAATATCTCAAAGTGGATGGACTGGCAATTTTCTGCTTCAGGACATGGAATGCTCTTTTGTGTTATTTTAACCAGGACCAGGTTACACCTTTGCACATCAACTCTATTAGCGGTGCTAAAAGTTCGCTCAAGGCTGGAAAGAACTTGCCCAAATAGTTGACCAAGCAAAGAAAACTTTGCAAGGAGGTGCTATTGTCTGGAGTTGTCATCTCAAGAATTGCAGTTTGCTTGGAAGGATCAGGTCGTAAGCTTGAACTGGTAAACCAATGACCCACATCAGTAACTTTTTGCAGCCTGAATTTACATTTTGGAGGATTCAGTTTAAGATTCTCTTCACGTGCATGTTCTAGAACTTTCCTGAAGTTTCTAACATGTTCGACTTCACCACTGCCTCCTACAAGAATATCATCTACTATAATAGCACAGTGATTGCCAGAAAAAAAAAAATGTTTCCTCACACGCTGGAAGACTTCACTGGCAGAATTTATCCCAAATGGCATTCTCAAAAATCTGCACCTTCCAAATGGTGTACTGAAAGTGATTAGCAATGAAGATTTTCAATCAAGCAAAATTTGCCAAAACAAACTTTTTGCATCTAAGACAGAAAAAACAGTGGCATTTGGCATAAGGGCAGCAACTTCTTCAACTGTATGCATTGGATGATGAGGTAGTTTTAGTGCTTTATTCAAATCTCTTGGATCAATACATATTCAAAAATCATCTGAGCTTTTCTTATGAGCTACCAGCATGGAAGATACCCATTCTGTTGGGTCATCTACTGGACAAATTACTCCTAAATGCACCATTTTGTCTAGCTCAGATTTGACTCTGCCTTGCAAGGCTACTGGAACTTTTCATGCTGGTCTAATGACTGGGGTTACCTCATGGTCCAACTTCATGGAGTACACAACTGGAAATTTGCCTAACATGTCTTCAAAAATATCAACATAGTCGGAAAAAAAATAGTTTGTGTGAATTTTCATTGTTACATGTGCTTATATGGTAGATGTCTTTATTAAATGAAAGAAGTCCCATTCTCAAGCTGTCTTTGAGGCCTAATAATGAGTGCACATGTTTCTTGACTATGTAAAATTGCAAGTCATAGCTGTTCCAGCAGAATAATATGAAAGCACTACTGAGCCTTCGGTTTAAATTTCTTCATCAACATAAGCAACAAGCTTCGCATGCTTTGCCAGATCATGTTTCTCACCAGCTTTTATTTTAACAAATATTTCTGTTGACATAACATTGCACTTTGAACCAGTGTCATTTTTGAGCTCTACAGGTCTCCCATTAATCCAAACAGTACAAAACACATCGTTATTTGCCCACAAATCTACTGCACTGACTATTTCGCAAAGCACAAGCCCACTATCAACATAAAAAGTAGGGTCGGAGTTTCTAATTGATTAACTTGCCTCCTTGAATGCTTTTTTATATAAAACAATGTGCCTCTTTAGATTTACAGAGCCTTTTGAAATTATTCCACTTTTTACAGGTGTGGCACTGCTGATCAAAAGCTAAGCACTTCTCTCGCTTGGGCTCATGGCTACCTCCACAATTATGACGGTTGACTATGAGGCTTGTCACAGGTTTTGGTGAATCACCCCTCTGTTTTACTGAGTGTGCCCTGGGTTTTACTGTAGCTGCTCTAGCTTTTGCTGAAGCGACCACACCCTTAGGCCTGTATCTTTTAACCTAGTGCTGCATACTGTCAACATTAGCACTGGAAGTATGTTTTTCTCATTTGTAAGCATATTCATCTACTTTTCTGTATGCTCATATACCTGACAAATCTATATAGTCTTGTTCAACATTAAATCACTGTCCCAAAGCAAAATCGTTCTTACTGCATTGTCTTTAATACCACACACAAGCCTGTCTTTTATCAACTCATCTCTCAGATCAACAAATCTGCACGTTATTACCTTATTTCTCAAGTCAGTTAAATATGCTGCAAAAGTTTCATCAGGCTTTTGAGCTCTTGTATAAAATATGTGCCTTTCTATTGTAATATTTGTTTGGGGGTTGCACATTTCTCTAAATTTATGTTTTTAAGCACTCAGGGTCTTCCCTTGTTTCAGCCATTACCAAAATATGGCTGTCTTCCCCCTCCCCTGCAAACACAGCAGGTGCATGCACAAATGAACACTCCCTTTCAATGGCTTCTGAACCAGCTACAGTAAGTGGAATAAATGTTTTTGTATGTGCATCTTTATCAGAAAAAGCAGCCTGCATGAAAATATGGTACACTTGCTCAAACACTCTCCGATTTTCTGCAACATTATTATCAAACACAAGTGGACCAGATCTGCAAAATCTTTCTGCAATGCCAAATAAGTTTCAAACACACACCAGGTACTTGAAAAATATTCAACTGCACAACAATCTCTTTGAAATAACTGTATTCTGTGAAATAACTGTACTGTGATACTACACACACTTGCCAACACTTTGGACACTTTGGATGCTTTGAATAGCTTTACTTAATAGGAAAAAGAAGCACATATTGAAAAATCTGGTAATTTTTCTCTTTTTTATACATTTTATGCAATTCAGAAGTTATTTTAAGCACTTTTGTAAACATGTCAAATACGTTTATCAATATGTTGCAGTTTTGAACATTTCATTTAATTAGAAATTCATTTTGAATATTTTGAATGCTTTGTTTTACATTAGTTGAGTAAAAAATCATTTAAACGTTTTTTAGTACCTGGAATTATCTTTCTGACCTGTTTGCAAGTTGTTTGAGCTTTGGATTATTCACTCATGTACATCCCTCCAACTGTAACTGCGTGCCTCATGCTTTTGAAGCAGTTTCACTTTGGATTCCATTCTGACACCATATCGTTTGTCGTGTGTATTCAAATAAGACAATGAGGCTTATGTGTTCATTTAAGTTGTTTATTACACACAAACACATCAGGATGGATGACTGGAACATAAAACCTAAATGAACTAACTGACTGACTGCTACACATGTACATGCTTTCATTCTGGCTGCTCAATCAAAATGGCACTCTTACTTGCACATGCCCATACTTATAAGCACGTGCCCATAGACTGGAATGGCTCTTAAAGGTGCAACACACACTCTGATCTACAGCATAGACCCTTTCTTCAATCCAAACATCATTTAACTGTTGCTGTGGTTAGTACTTCACTGAGTACTAACAGCCTTATCATGGTCTTTAATTACAAAAGATAGTGCATGAAGTAATCACATGTATGTGAGCTGTACAAATTAGCATCAAATACTGAGTATGAGTATGTGTTTCAAAATCATATGTCAGTATGTGAACTTCTGCTATTTTGGTGATCCATATGGCATTCTGTGAGACAAATATCCTTGGTAGTACTTACAGGCACAGGGCTTCTACATGGTATGTAAACATAGCAAATATATTTCTTTATTTCCTTCACACTCATTTCAAGTATCAGCTCCTAGGTCCACATGACATATCCTTCAAAAAAGTGGATCTGTGTCATGACTTGGACATCACGTCTCATGATTACCAAGACAACAGGGATCCAGCAGTCTTTTGAGCAGTACTGGCCCTGCTGTGATTACTCAAAGTAACACTCTCCTGAAAATCTGCAGGAGTGGGATGATGAAGTAAGAAGAGTGCACATAAATGTACTTTATTTATTTAACATTTGTTTACCAGGAAAGTTCGACTGAGACAGAGCCTGTTTTCAGCTGAGGCCCAGGGAGAAATACTCCAGACTCATGTCTTTGGAATGTGGGAGGAAACCGGAGCACCAGGAGGAAACCCACACGAACACAGAGAGGACATGCAGACTCCACACAGAAGGCACCCCAGCTGAGAATCAAACCAGA